>NC_048435.1:6811669-7111669 GCF_004353265.1 Vitis riparia | reverse complement strand
AAAGTTATTCACTTCAAAAATACATTTAGTAATAATAATTTTTAACCATCTTTTATATTTGATGAAGAAAAATAATTCAAGTTGGTTCTACTATTAAATAGGTGAGAGAAGGACAAAAGAGTCAAAGAGAGAATGAGAAAAGTGAGGTGATTTGTTAGTTTTTTCATTTAATGGTTAAGGGTATTTTAGGGATTTTTTAAAGACAATATCCTTACTCTCAATTTCTTCTCTTTCATTGAGTGTTGGACTTAAATATGGAATATATATAGATCATAGCTTAAATTTTTGGGCCCAGTTGGGCCCAAAACATAATTTTCCCATATTTAAATTTAATATTAATTATTTAATAAAAAATTTTAAAAATTAATTCTAATGTATTTTATGGTTATGTTTAAATATTATTTTATTTTAAAATTTTATATTTATTAAATGATTATATTAAAAGGTAAAATCATTTTTTTAAAAGGAAGTAGATAATATTAAACTTTATTCATTACTTTAAAATATTTATTTTTATTAATATTTAATATTGTTCAAAATTATAATTAAGTCTTATAATAATTTAATAAATTTATTATTTATTTTTATATATTTGCTCCTATTAATTTATGTTCTATTTTCAATTTAAGTATGAACTCAAATATATAATGATAAATTAATAATTTTAAAATTAAAAGGAATATGACATGTCTTTGTATGTATCTTAATATTAATATTTTGAATAAAAAATTTAGGTATTAAATAAAAATAATTAATTATTTTTATTAATTTAATTAATCATAAGGAATATAATTATACTTAATTTAGTTTATTCTTTAATATTTAATAAACAATGTATTTTCTTATTTGTTAAATTTTGTATGGGCACCTGAAGGGGAAGACCCTATTACCCTAGGAGGGTTTCAAGATGGTGGCACTTCGCCATTGGTCCTTGAAGTACATTAAGTTGGATTCTCTTATGAGAATGGGTATTCCCACAATGGTGAAACAAAATATTAGCATATTCTACAAGTTTTTCTTCTTATGTGCTATACATGTATGCAAAAAAACATATTCTCGTTTGAGCAACTTGAATATGAATTGTATTCCATGAAACATTCTATTTCTTTGGAACCTAGTATCCATGCATCCCAAGCAATCTTCTTGAATATCCTCCCATCCAGCCACATTGTGTAGCCTTGGCCATTTTGTGTCACTGACCATTGAGACAACATCTTCATCTTTCTTTATTGCCCCTACATGAGCCATAAATGATTCCGAGGGTAGTAGATTAGTTGCAACACAGTTGAAGAACATCACTAACTAAAAAGTTTAAAAAGGCCTTTTTAATAATGAGCTATCCACATGGACAATGAGGCACTTATCCTAACTTCTAGCTAAGCAAACCCTAAGTGATGTAAGGCCATCCCTCTACCTTACAATTCTTTAATATTGCGAGCCTCAATAAGAAAAAGGCCAACAAGTTCCATTTTCTATGCGCTGATTTTATTGAAAAGAAGTTTATTTTGAAGTTTATTTATGTTGTTTTTCTTGAACAAATTATATCTCCTACTTATTAGATGTTATAGAGTGAAAATGTAAAATTGATTTCCTTTTTCTTTAAATTAGGTATTAAGGGAGCTCTCTGTTGATGTGATTATGATTGGTTTACAGTAGCTATATATAATAATCATGGTTTTACATGGTTGTGGTTTAAAAACTTTCATTTTTTATAGGCAGAGTTTATCAGTATAGACTCTAGAAGCACAAACAATTTGGTTCCTTATAGTGGAACCTCTAAGATTTTTAAGCAATCAAAAGAAGTAAATGCCTGTCTTGATGCATTTCTACACACTTATTATGTTCTTTGATTGATACATGATGGTGCATCTTTGGCTACTCTTTTTATTTTCCAAGATAGAATGCACTCATTGTGGGCATTGTAGAAATGATAATTGAAAAAAAAACTCATATCTTTTTACACTTGTTTAACATTTTCAAGTATTGTTCTCGGTATCTGATTACTACTCAAAAAGTGCTATTTCATAGCTTCTAATTAATCCTTTAAACACTTTTGAGTAGTAGTTAGTGCCTTTTAACCCAATTAGCATGTTAAGGCTCCTTTCAATCAATTCTAATCAAATTGTGTAGGTTTTGGTGTTTTTGTTAGTATTTTGATCACCAAAGCATTATGAGATTGAGGAGATTTTTATGGAATCCTTGGAAAAGAATGGGAAGCTTAGAGGAATGAAGAATCAAAGCCTTGAAGCACTTTTGCCATAAACGAGTCTGGAATGCAAAGGGAAAGCAAAGAGAAATCAACCATGGAGCATTCTTGATGACAGTCACTGCAGCCACTTTTGGAGCACTTCCTGATGTCCAAATTATGCATACAATATTTCATTTGAAAGATTAGGAAGTCAACAATCCAATGCTTCAAACCGTGTGCAATTTGGAGCTGAAATGAGAAAGTTACAGCCTTTGGAAGGTGACTGCTCCAAGCTGAGAAGGATTCAGAAAAGTGCTGCGGAATCAGCACTTTTGTTGCGGAATGGTTTCGCAGCCTTTTTGCACAGTGCTATGGATTTCCCCTGAAGCTTCACGCCGCGATGGAAGCCAAATACCACATGATGGAAGTCCACTTTGCAAAGGTGTTGAATCAGCTGGTTGCTATGAAGAAATTTCGCAGCTCTTCTTGTTCACCTGCGAAATTTCGCTGACCTCACTTGTCACCTGCGAAGTGATCCTGAGTGCTCCCCGATATTTGTAACCGACACTTGGAGATATTTTTGATTAGATTTTTGTTGGCTAAATGCCCAAATTCTCCTTGTAAACCACCAATGATAGATTTCCTTAGCTTTTAAGTTAGGAATTTGGCAAAATATCATGGAATAGCTGTCATTGTAATTTTGGTTTTAAAAGGGAGCCGAGGAGCCTGTTCTGGGAGTGTTAGAGTTTTGGTTCCAGGAGATCCTTTGTACAGTTTTTGGGAAGGAAGAAAAATACAGAGCACTTGCTCTGTTTCTTCTTTATATTCTTGTTTTCTCTTTAGTTTTCTTTCTAGCCAACCAAACTCTGAGGATTTTTCCTCAGAGGATGAGAGGCTAGGCTCTTCGTCTCTTGGAGCTAAGGTAACCGGGTAAGTTTCCACATGCATAAATTGGAAGTTTTGTTGTTTTAGTTTTGAATGAAGAGAAAGTGTGTCCCGTGAATGGTTTTTATCTTTTTAGTTAACTTAAAACTCCTTTTAATCACCTGGGCCAACACTTGGTAAGGCAAGTGATCTCCATCCATGGAGATTCACTAGTTTACCCCTTGCGAGCCTCTGGTAGGTGACTTAAAGGTAGGATTTTCTAGAATAGCCAACACTTGGTAAGCTTTTGGACTCTTAGGAGACATCCATTAGTTATCTCTTGCGAGCTTTTGACGGGTAATCCAAGGTTAAAGATCATCTTGAATGGCAAGTGCTAGGTGAGAGGTATGAGCCATTGCAAGTTGCATCAGTGAGAGGAATTTAGTGTTTGAACCCATTAATGGGAAGCATCTGTACAACACCGGTTGGAGAAGGAACTATATGTTAATTCTCTAATGCGAGGAAAAGAAACAAGTGACCGGAACTCCCTTTTTGTATGAGGAATCTGAGCCCAGTGATCTAAACTCCAAGAAACACCTTTCTTTATAAGTAAAATCAGTTACTATTTTTGGTTAGCTTAAAACCTTTCCTTTTTCATTCAAGCATCTTTATGTTTTCCTTTAAAGCTAACCTTGAAATGAAAATGCACCAATTCAGCTTTGAATTAATATCATTTGTGAAGTGAAAACCCATCCCAGTGAACGATCCTAGAGCCACTATGCTATAGTAGCTTTGTCTTTGCTACCCTAGTATATGGTGTAATAGGTTATAAATTTTGTTGATTAATCCCTCAATCAAGGAGCACCAGCTGGACACGAATCAGCTGAGACACCAATTAGGCATGAATCAGTATCCAAAAGGAAAATTGCATGTCTTTAATCTAGGATTTGGTGTTAATTCTATTGATTTTTCTCTATTATTTCATAAACCTTGTTGATTATGCAGATTGGACTAGGAACTCAAAACAATGTGTACAAAGCCCACAAATTTCCTATTAGCAAACTGAAAATTACCTTACTAACAAAGTATTTGATATACAATCATTGTGGAAGAATTGCAATGGTAGAATTAATTCTTTTGGTGTACACTGGTTTTCCCACTAGCTTTTGTTGTTTTTTATGGAATCAAAGTATTACGTATATTTCAAACTAAAAAAATTACAAAAATCTAACTATTTGCCATGTATGGGAAGCTTATATGAAACATGAATCATGAGCCTCCATTGCTCTGAAATTAAGTCAAAAAAGAAAGGTGCTAATAAATTTTTGTGATTCGAATTACAATTCAAATAATATGTTATGTGAATGTTTGTTTTTACTAACTGGGGTTACTCCTTAACAGACATTCCTTGTGACTTAATTTGCTACTGTGCTAGGTAATTTATGGAGTTGTGTGAATAGAATTAGAATCCTTTTTATTTTATTTTTTTAAATTTTCTCTATTGTGGCATGCACAATTTTACTTGACTCGATCTCTATGCATGGTGCTATGTTTGTGGCAATTAGAAAGTTGTTTTCACTTAGAAGCATATGTTCAAATCTCACAATGAAGGTAAGTTCTTTTCTTTTATGCATAATTAATTATTTAATTTACTTTTTTAACATCACATGTCAGTTTCTTTTTCTGTCACTATTTCTATGATTAAATCTTCTAACTTTTAACTTTGCTAGTAATTAGAAGTATTCTCATTATTTTTTATTCCATATTGGTATGAAAGGTTTCTTAAATAATTATAATTGATTCAGTAAATTAATTTACTTTGAGTGTAGGGTTCTATAAGTTTTATCTTTTACCTATAGTTTAAATTACTAGAGTTATCACATCAACCCAAAAAATCTTTATGGCATGGTATTTAGAATTCTAAAGAAAAAACAAAAACTTGATTTAAAAAAGAAAAAATTTAAATTTAAATTCTACACAATTCTAGCATTTTTTTAAAACATATTACAAAAAATATATATTTTTGCTCAATCTAAAAAATCTAAACACCACTTCATGTCATAATTGATCAACTTAGCCTTCATTGAATCTCTTTATACTTACATATGTTATTTCAGTTAATCACCCAACAATCTTGAATCTTTAATAGAAAGTGACACACAATTCATTAGAAAAGTTATGAGTCATGATGAATAAAACAAGATGTTAACTTAAATTAAGCAATCTAATACACCAACAATATCCTCATTTGCAATTTTGTAATTTTGTTAAAAAATATAGATTACATAAACCCTTCAATACTTTCAAATGGAGTTACAAATATCTTAGTAACACTCATCTAAAGCAAACATACTTAAAAGAGTATGCAATAACAATAATGCATTCAATGAACAAACATGATCTACACACACAAACCATACAAATAACCAAGTAAAGTAGTGTGTGGGGAAAATAATATAATAACAAACACAAGAGATCATGATAATATAAATCATGATAAATCAAGAAAATCAACATGCCTATCATATATATCAACATATCTCTCCCTTTTTGTCACAAAACTAAAAAAGAATAAAATAAAATACAGCAAGAAACACAAGAGAGACTGGATAAAGCATATCATAGCGTGGATTGCTCATAGGCTAGCTCGAGTTCTACACCTCCACTACTTGCAAATCTCAATTACTACAATTTGTTGTGTTTTGGGGTCTTCATTCTTTTCAAATCATCCTTAAATTTGCATAATTTGATAGTAGATAAGGACAATGGTTGAAAACATGGCATGGGTACATTAAACTACGGTATTAGAAATTCCAATGTCATAAATCCGGTATCAGTTTGGTATTAGATAATAGGTTAAGAAGATAAAATTACATTTTAATTTTGATAGCAAATTTCTTTTCTTTGGGTACTAGTTTTGATATCAAATGAAACGTCTATTTTTCAAAGAGATGTCAAATTTGATATTAGAATCTCATATCAATTTTTCACTTGTTGAACCTTAGCTATCAAACCAATATTAGTTTTCTATTGGCTTCCGGGTACATTATCATTTCTGCAATCATATTTAATATCAAATTTGATATCAATTGTATGTCAACATTGAATTTGATATTAGGTCCAATGTTGGAATTTCCATTAGGCTATTATCAAAATGTTATCAACGAATTTCTATGCTCATGTCAAATTTGTCATGGGACTTTATATTAGTTTTGGTTCGATGGAAATTTGATATCAATTCCACATTGAAAAGAGATTGAAATCTTTTTCATTTATTATAATTTCTTATTTCCTCAATCTCTTGAGCTTCTGAATAGGGAATTGAAAGCCTTAATATCCATAAATTTAAATAAATAGAGTAAAAAAATTTAAAATAGAACTTAGATTTTTTTTTAACTTACCTTAAGGGAATAAGCAAGGTTTGAAAGACCTATTGCAATGGATATGCAATTAGTTATTATCAATATAATAATATAATAATTATCAATATCATGTAAATAAATAGTCATAAATTTTAAATATAACTTATATTTTTATATTTTTTAACACTTCAACATCCACATAAAATCATTAGAAGACATAAAAGAGATGGAAAATTCTAAAAGACACTTAAACCCACAATTTTTAGTCACCCAATAAAGCATCAGTCAGCTTTCAAGAGAATTAAATAACCACAGAAAGTTGTAAAAGCTCCATAGGATAGACATGCACTATACTGTGGGAGGCTTACTATAAATTATCCATCCATATAATTGACAACCTCTAATTTTGTACTTAATAACATAATTGATACATCCTCATGCATCTACTCATATCTCCATACCTTAGATTTGATGAGGAATATTTTTACTGTCTTTCTGCTTTGGTTTCAATTTACATAAACCCCTAAGGCTAAATTTTTAATTTATGTTGTACAAAAATTGAAATTGCTACCCCTATTTTTCTCCAATTAGTATGATGTGGGTCCACTTTCACCCAATGTCCAATATTTATTTGGCCATGGTGTTAGTGTTGTCCCAATGTTCCCATAATTATGTTTATCTTAATTTTACTTTATGTTTTAGTTTAATTATTGATTTTTATTTTTGGCTTTCATTTTTATTTGGCCATAACACGAGTAAATGCGACCCAAAAACACAGTAAAAATATATACATATGATTTTTAATTTTAATTCCAATTTGAAATTTTATTTCTGAAACTAATAATAAAAATAATATTTTCATTGATAATTATATTATTATTATTATTTCTGTTTTTTTTTTTTATATCAAAATCACTTAATTTTAATTACTTTATATGTTTTATTTTCCCCCAAAGCTTAAAAGACTGAAGTACCAGAATCCATACAATAAACTCTGTATGAGAACATAATTGTCATGCTTTGAAAGTAAGAAAACATCTGAGACACAAACTCAGTTCCAGATTATCCACATGCCAAGAAATACTAGAAATTGCTAACACATCTGGCACCATAATCCTCTCTCATTCAGGTAGCATCGAGTCTCCATGGCAACCTTCACAGCTTAAAATGTGGAAGTGAAGAGTTCCCATCCAGTCCTTTTGAGAAGTAGTATGCGAGAAACTCGGCTACGGTTGTTTCCCTGTAGATTGGGGGGTTTTCTTCTGAAAGCAACTCCTTAATGGGTCCGTAGAGTCTCGAGTTATTCTCTGGATCAGATGTACTGAAAAAACTTGCCACTGAAATTCTGGGGCCTACATTTTTGGCTAGGACCCTGTGGAAGATGCTTTTAAACCTATCATTGGAGACCAGCTGCACAAAAGACAAAACATGAACACAAAAGAAACAATCTCCTATGTCTAAACTTCAATTCACAATTGCTAATGGGCCTTTCAATAAAGACATGAATACATGTCTGGACCTGTATTTTTTGCTAGCACTCTGTTGTTGAGGCTTTTAAGTTTATCATTACAGATGAGCCACACTAAAGAAAGACATGAAGACTTGCAAAACAATCTCTTGCAACTAAATTATAACTCATAATTTTGAAAAAACAAAAATAAAAATACTGACAAGTCACTCAAAACAAGAGTCTTGAGGTTCTTGTGTCAATTTGGTTTTGATGAAAAATGTTTTGGAATGATAAAAGTATAGAAATTATGCTTAATTTGGTATAGACTTGCCTGTAGAAGATCTCCCATGTTTATTACCAGAGCTCCAGGTATGGGGGGAACATCAACCCATTGATCTTCATGAAGAACTTGGAGGCCACCCATTTGGTCTTGTAAGAGTATGGTGAAGAAGTCAGGATCAGAATGGCTGCTAGTGCCCAGGGTCAGTTCTGGTTCAGGACATGCTGGGTAGTAATGCCCCGAAAGGAAAAGGCCCTCAGCACATTCCATGTCTTTCAAATGGTTTGGATTAAGTCCAAGAGCTTCGGATAATAATTCAAAGAGAGTAAGCCCCAATTTCATTACTTGCCCCGAATATTCCATCACTATATCTCTGCAAGTTGATCAGCCACAAATAACGACAGAAAGCTACGATTGGGCAGGTTGTTACCTTGAGAGCAATTTTATGCCCTTGGGCGACCATATACCGAAAGGCAATCACAACAAAAGGATCCCCAATATGGTATAGCAGAACCATAAAATAAAAAAATGGGGCATAACTTTTGATAAGAAAAGAAAAGGAAAGAAATCATTTACCACAGAAATCAGATTGACGTTTAAAACCACATTCGACCTCAGACATATTTCCCCTGAACCCTAAGTTTTCTTTTTATGGTAGTTCTTTGAGCCTTATGATTAGTTTCATGACTTCAGTTTACTGGCCTAATAACATCAAAAGTTTGGAATCCATAGAAGCAGGTGTTCACATACCTGCATACAGCCGGCAGTTGCTCAGGGAGAGGAGGATTAGGAGCCATCACACAAGACAAGGAATCCCTCCAATTAGCCATGCGTGCTTGATAAAGATCAAAATTGCTAATAAATCTAACTTTTTTTTGGGAATCACGGGAATAATACTCCTTTTTGGTCTCAGCATCTTGCTCATGAAATCTCCGGATTCCATCAATCATATCATTCAAAACACTCTCTGGAATCCCATGGTTGACAACCTGGAAGAAACCCCACTTCTCGCAAGCCTCTCCCACTTTCTTGATGATCTGAGTGCGTAGAGCTGCATCCTTATCCATGCCTTTGAAGTCTATGATTGGAACGCTTTCTGGGGACTCCCTGGAACCCCAAGTCATGTCAGTCTTATGTTGCTCATTGATGAACATCCGTGGGATCTTAGTGAGCCCAGCATCCAGTAGTCCCTTTACACCAAGTTTCGAGTCATCAAAGGATTTTAATTCACTTTTTCGATCATAATCGGATACCTTTCCTGCCAGAATTTCGTCACTGCTGCCGCTCACCATTTTTCCCCTCATTGAAATGGCAACCGGACGTCTATATATTCAACAATGAATGAGAAGAAATGAAAAGGGGCGTGGAGAAACAACCGCAGCCTCTTTTTCCTTGGCGGAAAAAATCTATAGCCTCTTCATTTTTTTTTTTTTTGGCTTTTCCTACCGACAGTCCACTCGACAAAGTGTTCAAATGTCAAATAAATTGTCTCATCTTAAAATTATGAGCCGTTTTTTTCTGACTACTAGGCTTGGTTTACGTGGAAGACACGGTTTCTAGATAATAACGTCTTTTTATATATATCTATTTAAATTTAATATTAATTATTTAACAAAAAAAAATTTAAAAATTATCTCTCATGTATTTTATGTAAGGATCTCCAACGGCCGCGGGCCCGGAGGAGTAAGGCTCATGGCCCAGCTCGGGGCGGGCCACTGAGCCTGTTGACTGGTCAACGGGCCGACCCGGGCCGGGCTCTTGGTATCTCTAAGGCCCGTGGCCCCAGCCTGTGGGCCCTCAAGCTGGGCGGGCCGGATGGGCAGGTTGCTCGGGCGGGCTTGAGTAAAAATTAAAATAGTTTCAGTTTTGAAAGGAACCCTTTCCCTTATGGATCCATAAGGGAGCTAACCACTAACTGAGCTAGCCCTCTTTTGTGTAACTATTTTGCATTAGTTATATATATATATTAGAAATGTTGTATGATTTTTGAAAAAAAAAAAAAGTGAGCTGGCTGTTCAACGGTCACATGACTGTTGAACATGCCTGCCACTTAATTCAATATTTTGACCGTTGAACGGTCTTGATTTAAAAAAAAAAAAAAATTAAATCCTAATATTTAAATCCCTATAAATATTAAATACCCTCAATTTTTTTCTATTCTCTCAATTCTTAAGCTCTCTCCCATTCCACAATATTTCCAATTATTGCATTTTGTCTCAAATTATTCAATATTATTGATGGTGAAAAACAAGCATTGGTGGTTCAAAGAGTTCAAATTTGAAGGAATTTCTGCTTCAATTCTCCAATTTAGTAACATACTTCACCTTTACTTTTATTTATTTGTTACATTTTAATTTTACATTTATTATTTTTAACATAATATTTTATCAATAATTATAATTATGGCAAGTGGTTCTTGTTCTACATCTAATGCATGTGATAGCAAAAAATTTACTTCAAATATATGGAATTTTTTTTATAGAATAGAAATAAATTTATAAAATAATAAAAAATAAATAAAAGCAAAATGTAAAATTTGTAACAAACTTCTTAGTGGTGGCTCAAATGCAGGTACAAGTCATTTAAAAAGGTATCATGAAAATTGTAAAACTAAATATAATGTAGATATTAGAAATTATATGCAATTAGGTAAAGATGAAAGTGGAAATTTAAAAACATTTTCTTATGATGAATCTTATTGTCGTGAAGAAATGATTGGTTATATAATAAGAGCAGAACAACCTTTTAATTTCATGGAAACTCATGATTTTACGGGAACAATGCAACGAGCTGTTAATCCTCAGTTTCAAGGTTGCTTTGAAAATACAGTTAAAAGAATTCTTATAAAAAATTTTGAAACACAAAAAGAAAATTTAAAATTTTGTTTTGCAAATTTTGAAGGAAGAATTTGTTTAACATCTGATATTTGGACATTTTTAACTCATAGTGGTTTTTTATGTATAACTGCTCATTATATTAATAATGAATGGAAATTAAATAAAAGAATTATTTCATTTAAAATAATAAATGCTCCACATAATGGTAAAAATATAGCATCTTTAATAAATGATGAAATTATAGATTTTGGTATTCGTGATAAAATATTTACAATAACATTAGATAATGCTTCTAATAATGATGCAGCAGTGTCTAGATTAAAACGATATTGGCAAATAAAAGAAGATCAATGTAAAATATTTCATGTGTGTTGTTGTGCACATATTTTAAATTTAATTGTAAAAGATGGATTAAAACACGTTGATGATACATTATAAAAAATTAGAGGCATTGCTGCGGGTCTTAATAGTTCTCAAGCAAAATATGAATTATTTTTTTATTGTTGCAAAATGTTAAATATGAAAAAAAGAAATATAAATTTGGATATGCCCACTAGATGAAATTCCACTTATAAAATTTTACAAACTATTACAAAATATAGAAAAGTAGTAGAATTATATGAAATACAATTAATTAACAATGATTGTGAAGCAGATATTGATGTGTTAAATGATTATGATTGACATATTATAGATCTTTTAAGAGATCTTTTTGAAGTATTTGATACTTCAACAAAAAAAATTTTGTGGTGTATATTATCCATCTTCAAACCGAGTTGTCATGCAAATAACTAATATTTTTATTGTACTTCAAAAATATTTAAATTTGGATATATTTAATGATGCAATATTTGCAATGATAGAAAAATTTAGAAAATATTGGGAAGAAATACCTTTAATTTTTTATCTTGATTTAATTGTGGACCCTAGATTGAAATTTGAAGCTTTGGATGAATGGTTAACAATTATTTATTTTAATGACCAAATAAAAATTGAAGAAATTAAAAATGAAATAAATTCATTATTATATAATTTATATAACTATTATAAAGAAAAATATGGTGATGATATTAGTTCTATTAAATTACCACCTACATCTACAAGTTCTTCATCTTTTTATAAAGGAGCTCTAGAAATGTTAAAAAGTCGAAAGAAGACAACAAATAGTTCTCCAAACAACACAACTGATTTAGATAGATATCTTAATATTGATTTAATTTTATTTGAAGATGATGAAGATTTTGATATTTTAATATGGTGGAAATCACAACAACACAAATATCTTGTGCTTTCTATCATTGCTCGTGATGTACTAACAATTCCTGTGAGTACAGTTGCATCAGAAGCTGCTTTTAGTGCAGGTGGAAGAGTAGTTAGTGATAAACGATGCAGCTTAGCGCCGGATTCTATTGAAACAAATATATGTGTGAAAGATTGGGCAATAGTAGATAAAAGGATATTTGATTCTATTCAAGAAGAAAATATGCTTGTCGATATGGAAAAACTAAAATCATCAAGATCTTCATGGATTTACGATAGTTCGCCATCACCGCCAAGAGATAATGATTAAAATATTTTACTAAATGTATGTCATATTTTTATTTTTATTTTTGTGGTTGAAAAGTACAAATGATTGACAAATAAGTAGGTGCCAACCTAGTTGGGATGTATTTATTTTGTAGTGATGTAAACTTTTCCCACATTTTCAAATGTAACGTATACATTCAATGAATAAAATAGTTAGCAATGAATATTTTTATTAATGTAGCATTTTCTATTTCTTGAATATTATATATATATATATATTTTTTTTTTTAAGTGGCGGGCCTACGGGCGGGCCTATGGGCCTACGGGAGGGCTAGCCCGCCGAGCCGGGCTGGGCCTAAATTGGAGCCCATGGCCCGACCCATCCAGAAATGGGCTCGGGCTGGGCTTTAGCCCACTGGGCCGGACCGCGGGCTTTTTGAAGACCCTTAATTTTATGGCTATGTTTGAATATTATTTTATTTTAAAATTTTATATTTATTAAATGATTATATTAAAAAGGTAAAATCATTCTTTTTAAGAAAGTAGATAATATTAAACTTTATTCATTACTTTAAAATATTTATTTTTATTAATATTTAATGTTGTTCAAAATTAAAATTAAGTCTTATAATAATTTAATAAATTTATTATTTATTTTATATATTTGCTCCTATTGATTTTTGTTCTATTATTAAATTTAAGTATGAACTCAAATATATAATGATTAATTAAAAAATTTTAAATTAAAGGAATATGACATGTCTTTGTATGTATTCTAATATTAATATTTTGAATAAAAAATTTAGATATTAAATAAAAAAATTAATTATTTTTATTAATTTAATTAATCATAAGAAATATAATTATACTTCATTTAGTTTATTCTTTAATATTTAATAAACAATGTATTTTCTTATTTGTTAAATTTTATACGGGCACTTGAAGAGGAAGACCCCTATTACCCTAGGAGGGTCTCGAGATGGTGACACTTCGCCATCAGTCCTTGAAGTACATTAAGTTGGATTCTCTTATGCGAATGGGTATTCCCACAATGGTGAAACAAAATATTAGCATATTCTACAGGTTTTTCTTTTTATGTGCTATACATGTATGCAAAAACAAATTCTCGTTTGAGCAACTTGAATATGAATTGTATTCCATGAAACATTCTATTTCTTTGGAACCTAGTATCCATGCATCCCAAGTAATCTTCTTGAATATCCTCCCATCCAGCCACATTGCGTAGCCTTGGCCATTTTGTGTCACTGACCATTGAGACAACATCTTCATCTTTCTTTATTGCCCCTAGATAAGCCATAAATGATTCTGAGGGTCGTAGATTAGTTGCAACATAGTTGAAGAAGATCACTAAATAAAAAGTTTAAAAAGTCCTTTTTAATAATGAGCTATCCACATGGACAATGAGGCACTTATCCTAACTTCTAGCTAAGCAAACCCTAAGTGATGTAAGGTCACCCCTCTACCTTACAATTCTTCAATATTGCGAGCCTCAATAAGAAAAAGGCCAACAAGGTCCATTTTCTATGTGCTGATGTTATAGAAAAGAAGTTTATTTTGGAGTTTGTAAAAGTATACTTTATTGATGATTGAATGCTTAGGAAGTAAATGAATTTTTTATTTATGTTGTTTTTCTTGAACAAATTATATCTCCTACTTATTAGATGTTATAGAGTGAAAATGTAAAATTGATTTCCTTTTTCTTTAAATTAGGTATTGAGGTAGCTCTCTGTTGATGCGATTACTGATTGGTTTACAATAGCTATATATAATAATCATGGTTTTACATGGTTGTGGTTTAAAAACTTTCATTTTTTATATGCAGAGTTTATTAGTATAGACTCTAGAAGCACAAACAATTTGGTTCCTTATAGTGGAACCTCTAAGATTTTTAAGCAATCAAAAGAAGTAAATGCCTTTCTTGATGCATTTCTACACACTTATTATGTTCTATGATTGATACATGATGGTGCATCTTTGGCTACTCTTTTTATTTTCCAAGATAGAATGCACTCATTGTGGGCATTGTCAAAATGATAATTGAAAGAAAACCCATGTCTTTCTACACTTGTTTAACATTTTCAAGTATTGTTCTTGGTATCCAAAAGGAAAATTGCATATCTTTAATCTAGGATTTGGTGTTAATTCTATTGATTTTTCTCTGTTATTTCATAAACCTTGTTGATTATGCAGATTGGACTAGGAACTTACAACAATGTGTACAAAGCCCACAAATTTCCTATTAGTAAACTAAATATTATCGTGCTAACAAAGTATTTGATATACAATCGTTGTGGAAGAATTGCAATGGTAGAATGAATTCTTTTGGTGTACACTACTTTTCACGTTAGCTTCTATTGTTTTATGGAATCAAAGTATTACATATATTTTTAACTAAAAAAATTTCAAAATTCTAATTGTTTGCCATGTATAGGAAGCTTATATGAAACAGGAATCGTGAACCTCCATTGCTCTAAAATTAAGTAAAAAATGAAAGGTGCTAATAAATTTTTGTGATTCGAATTAGAATTCAAATAATATGTTATGTGAATGTTTGTTTTTACTAACTGGGGTTACTCCTCAACAGACATTCCTTGTGGCTTAATTTGCTACTATGCTAGGTAGTTTATGGAGTTGCGTGAATAGAATTAGAATCCTTTTTTATTCTTATTTTTTAAATTTTCTCTATTGTGGCATGCACAATTTGACTTGACTCTCTTCATAGTAATTGGAAAGTTGTTTTCACTTAGAAGCATATGTTCAAATCTCACAATGAAGGTAAGTTCTTTTCTTTTATGCATAATTAATTATTTAATTTACTTTTTTAACATCACATGTCAGTTTCTTTTTCTGTCACTATTTCTATGATTAAATCTTCTAACTTTTAACTTTGCTAGTAATTAGAAGTATTCTCATTATTTTTTATTCCATATTGGTATGAACGGTTTCTTAAATAATTATAATTGATTCAATAAATTAATTTACTTTGATTGTAGGGTTCTATAGGTTTTATCTTTTACCTATAGTTTAAATTACTAGAGTTATCACATCAATCCAAAAAATCGTTATGGCATGGTATTTAGAATTCTAAAGAAAAAACAAAAACTTGATTTAAAAAAGAAAAAATTTAAATTTAAATTCTACACCATTCTAGCATTTTTTTTAAAACATATTACAAAAAATATATATTTTTGCTCAATCTAAAAAATCTAAACACCACTTAATGTCATAATTTATCAACTTAGCTTTCATTGAATCTCTTTATACTTACATATGTTATTTCAGTTAATCACCCAACAATCTTGAATCTTTAATAGAAAGTGATAGATAATTCATTAGAAAAGTTCTAAGTCATGATGAATAGAACAAGATGTTAACTTAAATTAAGCAATCTAATACACCAACAGTATCCTCGTTTGCAATTTTGTGAAAAAACATAGATTACATAAACCCTTCAATACTTTCAAATGGAGTTACAAATATCTTAGTAACACTCATCTAAAGCAAACTTACTTAAAAGAGTATGCAATGACAATAATGCATTCAATGAACAAACATGATCTACACACACAAACCAAACAAATAACCAAGTAAAGTAGTGAGTGGGGAAAATAATATAACAACAAACACAAAAGATCATGATAATATAAATCAAGATAAATAAGGAAAATTAACATGCCTATCATATATATCAACATATCTCTCCTTTTTTGTCACAAAACTACAAAAGAATAAAATAAAATAGAGCAAGAAACACAAGAGAGACAAGATAAAGCATATCACAGCGTGGATTGCTCACAGGCTAGCTTGAGTTCTACACCTCCACTACTTGCAAATCTCAATTACTACAACTTGTTGTGTTTTGGGGTCTTCATCCTTTTCAAATCATCCTTAAATTGCATCAGTTGATAGTAGATAAGGACAATGGTTGAAAACATGGCATGGGTACATTAAACTGTGGTATTAGAAATTCCAATGTCACAAGTTTAGTATGAGTTTGGTATTAAATAATAGGTTAAGAAGATGAAATTTCATTTTAATTTTGATAGCAAATTTCTTTTATTTGGGTACTGGTTTTGATATCAAATGGAACGTTTATTTTCCAAAGAGATGTCAAAATTGATATTAGAATTTTATATCAGTTCTTCACTTGTTGAACCTTAGCTATCAAACCAATATTGGTTTTCTCTTTGCTTCTTGGTACATTATCATTTCTGCAATCATATTTAATATCAAATTTGATATCAATTAATTGTATGTCAACATTGAATTTGATATTAGGTCCAATGTTGGAATTTCCATTAGGCTATTACCAAAATGTTATCAACTAATTTCTATGCTCATGTCAAATTTGTCATGGGACTTTATATTAGTTTTGGTTTGATGGAAATTTGATATCAATCCCACGTTAAAAAGAGATTGAAATTTTTTTCATTTATTTTAATTTCTCATTTCCTAAATCTCTTGAGCCTTTGAATAGGAAATTGAAAGCCTTAATATCCATAAATTTAAATAAATATTTTAAAAAATTTAAAATAGAACTTAGATTTTATTTTATTTTTTTAACGCTTCAATATATTCATGGAATCTACCTTAAGAGAATAAGCAAGGTTCAAAAGACCTGTTGCAATAGATATGCAATTAGTTATTATCATTATAATAATATAATAATTATCAATATCATGTAAATAAATAGTCATAAATTTAAAATATAACTTATATTTCTATTTATATTTTTTAACACTTCAACATCCACATAAAATCATTAGAAGACATAAAAGAGATGGAAATTTCTAAAGACACTTAAACCCACAATTTTTAGTCACCCAATAAAGCATCAGCCAGCTTTCAAGAGAAATAAATAACCAAGAAAGTTGTAAAGGCTCCATAGGATAGACATGCACTATACTGTGAGAGGCTTACTATAAATTATCCATCCATATAATTGACAACCTCTAATTTTGCCCTTTATAACATAATTGATACATCCTTATGCATCTACTCATCTCTCCATACCTTAGATTTGATGAGGAATATTTTTACCATCTATCTGCTTTGGTTTCAATTTACATAAACCCCTAAGGCTAAATTTTTAATTTATGTTGTACAAAAATTGAAATTGCTACCCCTATTTTTCTCCAATTAGTATGATGTGGGTCCACTTTCACCCAATGTCCAATATTTATTTGGCCATGGTGTTAGTGTTGTCCCAATGTTCCCATAATTATGTTTATCTTAATTTTATTTTATGTTTTAGTTTAATTATTGATTTTTATTTTTGGCTTTCATTTTTATTTGGCTGTAACACGAGTAAATGTGACCCAAAAACACAATAAAAATATATACATATGATTTTTAATTTTAATTCCAATTTTGAAATTTTATTTCTGAAACTAATAATAAAAATAATATTTTTATTGATAATTATATTATTATTATTATTTCTGTTTTTTTTTTTTTTATATCAAAATCACTTAATTTTAATTACTTTATATGTTTTATTTTCCCCCAAAGCTTAAAAGACTGAAGTACCAGAATCCATACAATAAACTCTGTATGAGAACATAATTGTCATGCTTTGAAAGTAAGAAAACATCTGAGACACAAACTCAGTTCCAGATTATCCACATCCCAAGAAATACTAGAAATTGCTAACACATCTGACACCATAATCCTCTCTCATTCAGGTAGCATCGAGTCACCATGGCAACCTTCACAGCTTAAAACGTGGAAGTGAAGAGTTCCCATCCAGTCCTTTTGAGAAGTAGTATGTGAGAAACTCGTCTACGGTTGTTTCCCTGTAGATTGGGGGGTTTTCTTCTGAAAGCAACTCCTTAATGGGTCCGTAGAGTCTCGAGTTATTCTCTGCATGAGATTTTCTGAAAAAACTTGCCACTGAAATTCTGGGGCCTACATTTTTGGCTAGGACTCTGTGGAAGATGCTTTTAAACCTATCATTGGAGACCAACTGCACAAAAGACAAACATGAACACAACAGAAGCAATCTCCTACGTCTAAACTTCAATTCACAATTGTTAATGGGCCTTTCAATGAAGACATGAATACATGTTTGGACCTGTATTTTTTGCTAGCACTCTGTTGTTGAGGGTTTTAAATTTATCATTACAGATGAGCCACACTAAAGAAAGACATGAAGACTTGCAAAACAATCTCTTGCAACTAAATTATAACTCATAATTTTGAAAAAAACAAAAATAAAAATACTGACAAGTCACTCAAAACAAGAATCTTGAGGTTCTTGTGTCAATTTGGTTTTGATGAAAAATGTTTTGGAATGATAAAAGTATAGAAATTATGCTTAATTTGGTATAGACTTGCCTGTAGAAGATCTCCCATGTTTATTACCAGAGCTCCAGGTATGGGGGGAACATCAACCCATTGATCTTCATGAAGAACTTGGAGACCACCCATTTGGTCTTGTAAGAGTATGGTGAAGAAGTCAGAATCAGTATGGCTGCTAGTTCCCAGGGTCAGTTCTGGTTCGGGACATGCTGGGTAGTAATGCCCCAAAAGGAAAAGGCCCTCAGCACATTCCATGTCTTTCAAATGGTTTGGATTAAGTCCAAGAGCTTCGGATAATAATTCAAAGAGAGTAAGCCCCAATTTCATTACTTGTTCCGAATATTCCATCACTATATCTCTGCAAGTTGATCAGCCACATATAATGACAGAAAGCTAGGATTGGACAGGTTGCTGCCTTGAGAGCAATTTTATGCCTTGGGCAACCATTATACCAAATAGCAATCAAAACAAAAGGATCCCCAGTATGGTATAGCAGAACCATAAAATAAAAAAATGGGGTATAACTTTTGATAAGAAAAGAAAAGGAAAGAAATCATTTACCACAGAAATCAGATTGACGTTTAAAACCACATTCGACCTCAGACATATTTCCCCTGAACCCTAAGTTTTATTTTTATGGTAGTTCTTTGAGCCTTATGATTAGTTTCATGACTTCAGTTTACTGGCCTAATAACATCAAAAGTTTGGAATCCATAGAAGCAGGTGTTCACATACCTGCATACCGCCGGCAGTTGCTCAGGGAGAGGAGGATTAGGAGCCATCACACAAGACAAGGAATCCCTCCAATTAGCCATGCGTGCTTGATAAAGATCAAAATTGCTATTAAATCTAACTTTTTTTTGGGAATCACGGGAATAACACTCCTTTTTGGTCTCAGCATCTTGCTCATGAAATCTCCGGATTCCATCAATCATATCATTCAAAACACTCTCCGGAATCCCATGGTTGACAACCTGGAAGAAACCCCACTTCTCGCAAGCCTCTCCCACTTTCTTGATGATCTGAGTGCGTAGAGCTGCATCTTTATCCATGCCTTTGAAGTCTATGATTGGAACGCTTTCTGGGGAGGACTCCCTGGAACCCCAAGTCATGTCAGTCTTATGTTGTTCATTGATGAACATCCGTGGGATCTGAGTGAGCCCAGCATCCAGTAGTCCCTTTACACCAAGTTTCGAGTCATCAAAGGATTTTAATTCACTTTTTCGATCATAATCGGACACTTTTCCTGCCTGAATTTCGTCACTGCTGCTGCTCACCATTTTCCCCCTTACTGAAATGGCAACCGCACGTCTATTTATTCAACAACGGATGAGAAGAGATGAAAAGGGGCGTGGAGAAACAACCACAGCCTCTTTTTCCATGGCGGAAAAAATATGTAGCCCACTCATTTTTTTCAATTTTTTTTTTTTTTGGCTTTTCCACTACCTACTGGCCCACTGGACATAGTGTACAAATGTGAAATAAATTGTCTCATTTATTTTCATTATTTCTCTCATATTAATGTATCTTCCTTTCCATTGGTCACGTTTTCACTTTTTTTTTTTTTCCTTTTCTATCACCATAATCCATTGTTACCTATTCTAGTTTTTATTAATATTATTTTTTTTCTTTATATTCTTTTTAATATGCTCATACATTTTCTCATAAAACTTCTTTAATTTTAATTTTTTTAATCTCTAATTTCTCCATATTTATTGATTTTAATTATTTTTTTGACATATTAAACTTAAAATGATAATATATAATAAATAGTTAATATAAAAAATTAAATAAAAACAAAATATATAATGGACAAAAATGAAAATATTATCCCACAAATAATATTGTGGACCCCGCATTTCGGCTCATGCGTTTCCCACTCGATGGCGAGCTCGATTTTTATCTGAAAAAAAATGATTTTTATTGATTAAAAATGACTCGGAGTCGCCACTTTGTGGACCCCGCATTTCGGCTCATGCGTTTCCCACTCGATGGCGAGCTCGATTTTTATCTGAAAAAAATGATTTTTATTGATTAAAAATGACTTGGAGTCGCCACTTATTTTTGTTTTATTTTTAAAAGGGCAAACAAAATAAGAAAGAAAAAACCCTAAGTGTGACTCCTTGTTTCGGAAAAGGTGGTCTGTGAAAAACCGGATCGGGTTCGGGGGTCAGGTTACTTATCGGGAAGGTATGGTAGAGACCGTAGCACCCCTCTAAGTCCCTAAAGTCGGGTCTCTACTAATAAAATGAAGCAATCATGGTAATTGATGAGGAAATCAATGAATATCCTGAATGATCATACACATATGAGAATCGGAACGTGTATAGTGAAGTATCAGAATGAGAGTGTATGCGTACCTGGGCCACGAGCCACAATGCGCTTTCAAGAAATGAGATTAGTACACAATTAACAAATACAAATTATAGCTCATGTATATCGGAGTGCAAAACGAAGATCAAGCAAAATATATTAAGCGCAACAGTTGACAATCAATAGGGATCAAACATAGGGCCCCCCACCAAAGCCCAATCTATTATTCACAAACTAGTCTCACAAATTCCGTGTTTTAGAATTATGAAGAATTCACTATTGCTTATGCAAAATCAAGAAGATCAGAAGATTATTTAGGAAATGAAATGGAATTAGAACTATTCGGTGAAAACTGGATTCTTGGAGTTTATTGGAAAATTGGAGATTTTGGGAATTAAATTTAAAAGATTAGAGCTTTGGTAATTAAAATGAAATTTGCCAAAGAAAATGAGAAATGAACTTTAGGGAATTAAACTGCAGGGATATAGATTTTGAAAGTTGAATTCGTAATAATAATAATAATAAGATTTTGAAAGTTTGAATTAATGATAATAGTAATAATAATAATAATAACAATAAGATTTCGAGAGTTTGAATTAATAGCAATAATAATAATAAGGTTTTGAAAGTTTGAATTAATAATAGTAATGATAATAAGATTTGGAGAGTTTGAATTAATAATAATAATAATATTAATATTAATAAGATTTCGAGAGTTCTAATTAATGATAATGATGATAATAATAATAAGATTTCGAAAGGTTGAATTAATAATAGTAACAATAAGATTTTGAAAGTGTGAATTAATAATAATAATAGTAAGATTTTGAGAGTTTGAATTAATAATAATAATAATAATAATAATAGGATTTTGAAAGTTTGAATTAATAATAATAATGATAATGATATTTTAAAAAGTTGGATTAATAATAATAATAATAATAATAATAATATTTTAAAAGTTGAATTAAAGATAATAATTATAATAATAATAGTAGGATTTGGAAAATTGAAATAATAATAATAATAACAATGATAATAATAATAATAATAGTAATAACAATTATAATGATAATAGTTAACAATAATAATAATAATAATAATAATAATAATAATAATAATAAGATTTTGAAAGTTGAATTAAAGATAATAATTATAATAATAATAGTAGGATTTGGAAAATTGAACTAATAATAATAATAACAATGATAATAATAATAATAATAGTAATAACAATTATAATGATAATAATAATAATAATAATAATAATAATAATAGTAATAATAATAATAATAATAATAATAGTAATAATTAATAATGTTAATAGTAATAATAATAATTAATAATGATGATATCCGTTAACAATAATAATAATAATAATATTCACTAATAATAATAATAATATCCGTTAATAATAATAATAACAATAATAAGATTTTGAAAGTTGAATTAAAGATAATAATTATAATAATAATAGAAGGATTTGGAAAATTGAACTAATAATAATAATGACAAGGATAATAATAATAATAATAGTAATAACAATTATAATGATAATAATAATAATAATAATAATAATAATAATAATAATAATAATAACCCTAGCAACCTAGCCAAGTCCAAGCCCAACATAAGCCCAAGTCTAAGTCCAACATTAAAAGGGCTTTGGGCTCATCTCAAGCCCAACATCCATCAGCAATGCCACCTAAATCTTCAAGCGCATCAAGACCAAATTTTCCACCTGGGCAATGTCTTCAATCAAGGTGTCGGTGATGGTGGAGATGCGTGGCTTTCGAAGCCACGACACCAACCGGTGGACGTCTCCGCTGATGGCGCCGTCGACCACGCCGCGGGAGCAGTCGAAGAGGACGGCGAGCAGGCCGCCGTCGACAGTCCTAGAGAGAGACGTCCCAAACCGAAGCAGCAGCACCGAACTCCTAAGGCGGCTCCGGCGAGGTCTGTGGGGAATGGAAGGCTTGCTTGGCTGCTGTCCGCTCCCAGCCACTGAAGAGGACTTGCGCGCATGGAGGTGTGAGTGATGGTGGATACGCGGGCATAGAGAAAAAGAAGGTGGTGAGGGGTGGGATTGGCATGGAGATGGGTGTTTGCAAGAAGCGAAAAAAAACAGAGCAAGCATTTTTCCTTTGGGGTCTTGGATGCCCACAGCAAGTCACCAAAAATAATTAAAAGAGAACCTTACCTGAATATTCCACGGTGTCACCTTCCTCTCTCTCGTCTGAATCTCCTCTGGAACCTGCCAGCCTTCCTTCATTTTCTCCTTCTTTCTCTCTCGCAGAAGGTCCCCTGCCCTCTGGTATTTTCTTTCCCGCTCTTTTCTTGACAGCCAACCACCTACTCTCTGTCTCGCGTCCCATCTCGCCGCCACCCCCAGCTTGATTTCCGGGGTGTTCAAAAGAGTAAACGTAAAATAATAAAAAATAAAAATAAAATAAAAAAAAAACGTTCCGGGGGGTCTACAAATATGCCCCTCTTCGGTAGAGTTCACGAGTGTAAAGGATATGAACACTGAAGTGAAAAGCAAGTGTGAATAGTGAGTGTAATGAAGTGAGCTCTACCGAAGAATCAAGGAGACCCCATAAGGACGCCAATGAGACGCGAACGAACAACGAGGCTCTAATCCTAAAAGGAAATGAAGTCTCAAAATGTCTCTAAAGCCACACTAACCTAGGCTCCCTTTAAAACGTCTCTAAAAGTGACTTGAGAGACCATGACAAAGATGAGTAACGGTCAAACCACTCTAGAGTACAAGAAATAAAGTGCCCGAAAAGAGACTGTCCCGCGTAAACCACAAGAAAACAACAGGTGCAGGGTGCTCAATAACATGACAGAAATACGTATCGTGAACTCAAAGGACATCGTCATGAGCAGTGAAGAGGGAAATCTAGAAGAACGATGACGAATAGGTGGTAAGCACTGGGCAAAAAGTGAGGAAAACGAGGATAAATGCAAACCCATGAAGGTAAGACGCGCGATGCCAGTGAATATGAATGTCGGAGACCATGACTTTGAATGATACAGCTGAGGAGAAGTGACTCTGAACGTCAAAACACGAAAAGGTGATGACTCAAGGTGCATGAAGGGATATGTACAATGGCTTTGGACGCCAAACTAAAGAAAGATGGTGGCATCGAATGCCTGAATGAGTATGAAAAATGGCTCTGAACGCCAAAACTAAGAGAGAAAGTGACTCTAAAACGCATGAATGAGCATGAAGAATGGCTTTGAACGCCAAACTACGAAAGATAGTGAATCAAAATGCATGAATGAGTACGAAGAATGGCTCTGAACGCCAAAAGCTAAAGATAGTGGATCAAAATGCATGAATGGGTACGAAAAGCGGTTCTAAATGCCAAAACTAAGTGATGGCTATGAACGCCAAAACTGAGAAAAGCGACAATAGCTCTGAACGTCGAAACAGAGGAGTGATGATGGCTCCGAATGCCAAGACTGGAGATATCGATGGCTCTGAACGCTGACTGAGAAGTGATGACGGCTCTGAACGCCAAACTGAAAAGTGATGAAGGCTCTGAATGTCGATCTGAAAATCGATAAAGGCTCTGAACGCCAAACTGAAAATAGTGATGATGGCTCTGAACGCCGAAATAGAGGAGTGCTGAAGGCTCTGAACGCCAAACTGAAAATAGTGATGGCTCTGAACGCTAAAACTGAGAAAAGCGATAATGGCTCTGAATGCCAAAACTGAAAAGCGATGATGGCTTCGAACGCCAAACTGAAAAGCGATGAAGGCTCTGAACGCCAAACTGAAAATAGTGATGGCTCTGAACGCCAAAACTGAGAAAAGCGATAAAGGCTCTGAACGCCAAAACAGAGGAGTGATGATGGCTCCGAACGCCAAACTGAAAAGCGATGAAGGCTCTGAACGCCAAACTGAAAATAGTGATGATGACTCTGAACGCCGAATGGAAAATAGTGATGAAGGCTTTGAATGTCGATCTGAAAATCGATGAAGGCTCTGAACGCCAAATTGAAAATAGTGATGATGGCTCTGAATGTCGATCTGAAAATCGATGAAGGCTCTGAACGCCAAAATTGAGAAAAACGATAATGGCTCTAAATGCCAAAACTGAAAAGCGATGATGGCTTTGAACGCCAAACTGAAAAGCGATGAAGGCTCTGAACGCCAAACTGAAAATAGTGATGGCTCTGAACGCCAAAACTGAGAAAAGCGATAAAGGCTCTGAACGCCAAAACAGAGGAGTGATGATGGCTCCGAACGCCAAACTGAAAAGCGATGAAGGCTCTGAACACCAAATTGAAAATAGTGATGATGGCTCTGAGCGCCGAATGGAAAATAGTGATGAAGGCTCTGAATGTCGATCTGAAAATCGATAAAGGCTCTGAACGCCAAACTGAAAATAGTGATGATGGCTCTGAATGTCGATTTGAAAATCGATGAAGGCTCCGAACGCCAAACTGAAAATAGTGATAATGGCTCTGAATGCCAAAACTGAAAAGCGATGATGGCTTTGAACGCCAAACTGAAAAGCAATGAAGGCTCTGAATGCCAAACTGAAAATAGTGATGGCTCTGAACGCCAAAACTGAGAAAAGCGATAAAGGCTCTGAATGCCAAAACAGAGGAGTGATGATGGCTCCGAACGCCAAACTGAAAAGCGATGATGGCTCTGAACGCCAAAAAAAGTGATGGTGGCTCTGAACGTCGAACTACAAAGAAGTGATGGCTCGGAACACCAACTAAGATGTGATGATGGCTCTGAACGCCAATCTGGGAATGTGACTCTGAACGTCAAACTGAGGAGTGATAACGACGGCTTCGAACGCCAAAAAAAGTGATGGTGGCTCTGAACGCCGAACTACAAAGAATTGATGGCTCTGAACACCAACTAAGATGCGATGATGACTCTGAACGCCAATCTGGGAATGTGGTGATGATGATGGCTCTGAACGACAAAACTAAAAAGTGAGGATGGCTCTGAATGCCGAACTACAAGGAAATGATGAGAGAGAAATATGCCCCAGTGTGGCATGCCACTGCAAATCTCAATCCGCTGGAAGGGTCTGAAAGAGACTCTATGAGCCCTAAAAGACGCTCTGCTAGCTAGTCAGAATGATCAGGTCGACGGTGAACACAGTCTCAGGACCTGCCCCAAGAAATTACAAGGTCTGCTAGAGTGTCGTAATGAGCCGAACTCCTCTGACTCATAATGCTCTGCTTGAAGGACCCATCGTCGTCTCGAACGGATAATCCGATAGTCTCAGGGAGTAGTCTAGTAAGAGACACACCATGATCTCGACATAACCATCTACTGAATAGTCCTAACCAATGGGGCGATCCAAACCCGAACATCGTGCTCCACTAAAAGCTCATCTCGGCGAAAATCACAGGAATAGCAATCAGTAAGGCAAATACAGTATATCCCGACTTAGGGATGGAAACTATGAAGGATCTGTGAGAGAACGATCGCCTCCCTAGCTAAATGAAGGAAATATGCCCCAGTATGGCATCGTATATACCGATCTGTCCTGATAACTCAAGAGTAACTCCATGGGGACACACAAAGGATCTAACATGTACCCCGCTAAAATGGTGACGAGGGAATCCACGCGCCCGAGATAACTCTGTCCAGGAATCACGACTATATCAGAAAACGTGAATCTGGCTTAAAGGCTCCAGAGAGGCTCCAGAGAGTGTCAGGACACAATGAAATCGAATCATCAATCCGACACATCTCGTAACTGAGGGCGATCACGCAAAAGCGAGAATCTGCAAATCATGCATCAACGGATATGTAATCTCGGTCATCCGAATCCATAACAGCATCACGCTCATCAAGCTAAGATGCATTTCTCAGATAGAGGGGCATGATGGCATCTGAGTGCCGAGAAGTGCGTGCCTAACTGGATGACTCTCGAGAGGCTCCACTGAGGAATCCTCATAACAATAGCGAACAAATCATCGTCTCGGCATGTACTCCATAAGTGGGAACGATCATGTAACTCTTTGGAGATCTCCAAACCTCATCCAAAATGGAAATATGCCCCAGTGTGGCACCAAATATACGATAAGTCAGAAATCCGGTAATACAGAGTCATCTATCACCGGACATGTGATCTCTGTGATCCAAATCAAATCCAAACATTCCGGGAACATCTCTCAGAATAAAAAAGTATGAAAACAACCCGATGTCGAGAAATGCAGACCTGGATGAGTGGCTCCACCGGGGCTCCACTGAGGGATCATCATAAAATAGTGAAAACGTCATCGCCTCAGCGCATACCCCGCAAGTGGGGATAAACATGCAACTCCGTGAAGATCAGCAAATCTCGTCCAAGACGGAAATATGCCCCAGCATGGCATCAAGTGTATAGTAGGTCTGGCTGAATGGCCCCAAAGAGGCTCCACTGAAGGATCGTCATAAAATAGCGACCACGCCATCATCTCAACACCTATATCGTGAATGGGGATAAGCATGCAAACCCGTGAGGATCTGTAAAATCATATCTGAAACGGAAATATGCCCCAGTATGGGCTCTGAACACCGATACTGAGAAGTGATGGCTCTGAACACCGAAACTGAAAAAACGACGAGAATGGCTCTGAACACCGATATTGAGAGAATAATAGCTCTGGAAGCCAAATAAAAAAGCTAACTCCAAACACTAAACTAGAAGAATAATGGCTCTGAAGCCAAACCAAAAAACTAACTCTAAATGCTAAACTAAGAAAATAATAGCTTTGGAAGCCAAACCAAAAAAGCTAACTCTAAACACTAAACTAGAAGGATAATGGCTCCGGAAGCCAAACCAAAAAGCTAAGTCTAAATGCTAAAATAAGAAAATAATAGCTCTGAAAGCCAACCCAAAAAGCTAACTCTAAAAGCTAAACTAGAAAATAACAGCTCTGGAAGCCAAACCAAAGAGCTAACTCTAAAAGCTAAACTAGAAAATAACAGCTCTGGAAGCCAAACAAAAAAAGTAACTCTAAACGTTGAACTAGGAAATAATAGCTCTGGAAGCCAAACCAGAAAGCTAACTCTAAAAGCTAAACTAGAAAATAACAGCTCTGGAAGCCAAACCAAAGAGCTAACTCTAAAAGCTAAACTAAAAAATAACAGCTCTGGAAGCCAAACCAAAAAGTTAACTCTAAATGCTAAATTAAGAAAATAATAGCTCTGAAAGCCAACCCAAAAAGCTAACTCTAAATGCTAAACTGAGGAAGTAATAGCTCTGGAAGTCAAACCAAAAAGCTAACTCTAAAAGCTAAACTAGAAAATAATAGCTCTGGAAGCCAAACGAAAAAAGTAACTCTAAACGCTGAACTAGGAAATAATAGCTTTGGAAGCCAAACCAAAAGGCTAACTCTAAAAGCTAAACTAGAAAATAATAGCTCTGGAAGCTAAACCAAAGAGCTAACTCTAAAAGCTAAACTAAAAAATAACAGCTCTGGAAGCCAAACCAAAAAGCTAACTCTAGACGCTAAACTAGAAAATAACAGCTCTGGAAGCCAAACCAAAAAGCTAACTCCAAAAGCTAAACTAGAAAATAATAGTTCTAGAAACCAAACCAAAAAGCTAACTCTAAAAGCTAAACTAGAAGGCCCATTAAGTGAAAACCTACGATGGCGATACAATAAAAATGCCCATAGATGCCAATCTATGGTGGTGAAACTCTCAAAGGCCCACAGATAAAAATTTATGGTGGTGAAATCTGAAAGAAGGGGGGATGCCCTAAATAAGAATGACAATAGGGGGATGCCCTAAACAAACTAACGGTAGGGGGATGCCCTAAACGAAATGACAATAGGGGGATGCCCTAAACAAAATGACAGTAAGGGGATGCCCTAAAAGAAACGACAGTAGGGGGATGCCCTAAACAAAATGACAGTAGGGGAACGCCCTAAACAAAATGACAATAGGGCGACGCCCTAAGCAAACTGACAGTAGGGGGATGCCCTAAACAAGCTAATGGTAGGGGGATGCCCTGGGTGATAACTCATAAAGATCGGCAAAGGGGTCTGACAACCATGAAATCAACACGAGACATGGTAAACCCAAAGAGAGGGGGTATGCCCCAGTGTGACGACTCGCAAAGATCAAGAAATAGATCGAACAGTGAAAAAGTCCGCAAAAGATCTGGTGGACTCAAGGATGGGGGTATGCCCCAGTGTGAAATAGTAACCAACATAAGACACAGAATGTCACCAAACAAAACACTCTGGGATATGCTCAATGATGATGCAATGCAAAAGATATACATAACCTCAATGAACAAACGCTAATACAAGTCCAAACATCACTGAAACTATGCTGACAAAGCAAAACTAAAATAATGGATCAAACAAATGCTGACCAAAACTCTAGGTCTGAAATGTAAGCAAACCAAAACACGACGTGTCAACTATCAATACAAGAACATCATCACAAATACATCAACAATCTAACAGGCCCTACCATCATGGAAGATGTTGAACCTAAAGTCCAGAGACATGTGAAAACTCAGCTAGAAAACTCAAGACTAGTCCATATCTTCCTCTTATCAAGATAAGAGGATAAGGTCATGTAAGATGGTGAAATATGTGGGCTCAAAAGATGTAAGGCTCTGATAAGATGAGTGTAGGTATAACAGAGTCCAATGTAGGATGTATAGGTGTGTAACAAAGGAAAATGGGTACCCAAGTCGGACCAAGTACGTCAAGAAGATTGAACCCAGGGTGCCAATGACTCTATAATCCGTTGAGAGCAGCGATCATAAACAGTAAATGGAGTCTCAATGTCAAAATCAGCAAGGTGGCCATGCCCCAGTGTGAATGCATCATCTCAGAATGGGTAAACTCTCAGTGCAGAATGATCTCCGTAAAGTAAGTGTCCGGCATAAACTGTCATCTCACAAAATCATCATCGATGAGTGGGCCATGCCCCAGTGTAAGCATCCCCAAATCAGACATCGATGAGAGGGCTATGCCCCAGTGTAAGCATCTCCAAATCAAACATCCATGAGAAAAGTATAACCAATCATGCATCATCTGATCCGAAATGAATCTCCGCTCCTCAAAGTCATCGTGGTAATGTGAAGAGAGTATCTAACCTCCTCTAAAGAAAAAGCATGTCTCAATGTGAACTGGTATCTCTAAGATCAACCGCCAATGAAAGGGTTATGCCCCAGTATAGGGCAAACCCTGAAATGACTAAACTCCGCTACATGCTCTCATAAGTGTCTGTGTCCTGATCCAATCATCTGGAAAATCTGTCAACAATGATAAGAAGGCTACGCTCCCGTGATCACATCAAAGAAAACATCCGGTCATATCTCGTACTCCAGTGTGATAATCATCTCCAAGGAACAGCTATGCCTAAAAACCATCATCGACCGAAAAGGGTATGCCCCTGTATAAAATACACCAGATGAAATGTGTCAATCCTGTCTCATGCTCCAATGTGAAAAAGGACATCCGATATCCCCCGAGGAATGGACATAGCTCAAAAATCACTCATCGACTGAGAAGAGCATGCCTCGACATAATGGTTATCCGATAATAAAACTCTCTGAGATAGTGTGCCCTAGTGTAAGGCCATACCATAACTCCTGGTCCATCACAATCAGAATGCTCCCGAATCAATCCCAGATGTCGCTCACATAAGAGCTATCAAACACAATGCATGATGAGTCAAAAGAACCAGATGAGCTCAGATCACCCGTCATCGAATGCGCGATCCAAGTCATCCACATGTATAACTGAATCAGACCTATAGATCGAAGGGGTGTCTCTCGGAAGGAAAGCATGATGACATCGAAGCGTCGCGAGGTGCATGCCTAACTGGGTAACTCCCGAGAGACTCCACAGAGGAAACATCGTGTCAATGTGTATCTCGTAAGTGGGGATGAGCGTGCAACTGCATGAAGATCCTTAAATCTCAATCGAAAAAGAAATATGCCCCAGTATGGGCATTGAACGTATGACAGGTCAGAAACCGGGCGACATGAAATCATCTATCATCGATCATGCGACATAAGTGAAGATCCATAAATCACATCTGAAACGGAAAATATGCCCCAGTATGACATCGAGTGCGCGACAGGTCCGAAGGACAAATGTCATGAAATCATCTATCGTCACACATGTAACACTGGTCATCCAAATCCATAACTGAATCGTGCACATATGTCCAAGATGTCCTCCCAGATGGAGAGACATGATGGCATCCAAGCGTCGAGAAGTGCGGAACTAGCTGGATAGATCTCAGGGGCTCCATAAGGTAACGACCATGTCCACGTCTCAGTGGGTATCCAGTAAGTGATGATGATCGTGCAAATCTGTGGGGATCTATAAACCTCCAAATGAAATGGGATATGCTGTAGTGTGGCACCAAAGGTACGATAGGTAAAAAAAAAATCAGGTGACACCAAGTCAATCATCGTCAAACTCAACGATCCCGGTAATCCGAACACAACTGAATCGGTCCTACACATCAAAGGGCGACTCCCAGAAGAAGAAGCATGACAACATCTAAATATCAACCAGATCTCAATCACCTGTCCAAGTAGAGGCTGCCGAAGACGACATCTGATCCCATGGCCTCAGGGTGGTCTTAAGACACGGGACGTAACGTAGGCCAAGGTGATAGGGTGATAGAAACGAAAGAAAACTAAGCTCAAATACCCGATGATCAAAACTCATGCCCTCATATATGAAATGCAACGTGTATAGTGAATCCCATGAGCCATGGACCTGAGGATGTCTAACGTGAATATGATATCGATAAGGAGACAAATGAAGCAAAATGAACTGATAGTGATATGTGTAATGATGATACGAAGTGAGCATCGAACCCGAGATGGGTCGCCGTAAGGAGAGAATAAGATGTGAAGGGAATGAGATGAATCACAAGCAACGATAAAAGCGACAGCGAAACAATAAATGTGTGAAGAAAAATGGTGATCAACTTAGATCAAACATGAAGTGAAGTCACATCAATAATGAGTGTAATGATGGAAAGGACAATGACTCGGAGTCCTTAGGAGAAGGTCACTCATCTCTCTCACAAATAGATATGACAAAGCAATACAAATAACATGGGATCTCAGAGAGCTCACATATGAACTCCCAATAACGAACATACTCGATAAAAATGACCCCCAAACATCAATATACATACTCAATGATAAAAAATAATGCACACCTGCGTTTTTTTTTTTTTTTTTTTTTTTTTTTTTTTTTTTTTTTTTTTTTACATATATACAAACACGCGTACCCTGAACATGAACAAATAAACCCCAAAGATGATATCAATAACAAATGGATACACTCCCAAGCGCTAAGGTAACAAACAAACTCTCTCTAACAAGATGACTTTCTCAAACTAAGGATCTCTAAACCAGTGTCCGCGAGATAGATGGTGGAAATGATGTGACTATCCCCCATGTGATGAACTGAGGAGGCTCACCAATCAGGGTGGAGAGAATATGAGACAAACAAATAGTAGATAGGATAAGGAAGAAGAGATGAATAACACAACCAATAAGATGAGATGAAAATGCAGAGGTGCAGTGATAGGAAAAGATGATGAGAAAAACATGCCCCTAGGTCCAAGGCTCATGAAACTCCTAAAAAATGCATGCATACATTAAAGGGCCCTTGTCCCGGTGTGAAAATGTGAGCAAGGCGATAAGAAAGAAAGGCTATAATACGCATGTGAGGCTCAATGGGCTAGCAACGGACTATGTATCACAAGGGTGAAAGGGTATATGGCTAACCGAAATGATGGCCACCCATCCTGCGACCATGGTCTCAAACATAGTTCCTCTTTAGCTGATCCACATTGGTTGGCTCTGAGAATCGGTTTCCATCTAGATCCATCAACCATGCAGCGTCCTCTGGGGTCAACTCCCTGATGAAATAAAGTCCGCTCTAGCTGGGTCCGAACTTCCTTCTAGGATCATGTATTAACCGTACTCCGAATGCTCCATAATAATCTCAAAGATGATCATCTCAAAGCAAAGTGAATGGTGATCTCATCAGGCACGACTGCCCATCATAAGCCAACTCTCATTATACAATATCAACCTCTGTACTCACGGAAAAATAAGTGACAGTCTCATCAAGCTATCGACCAATCCTCATATCGTAAACCACCCAAAGATCATAAGCTAATCCTCGTCATGTGAGATCAACCCTGGGCTCAAACATCTCGCTCTCTACCTGGTCGGACCAGAGAATGGATGTGTAAAGCTAGAAAAACCGAGGATGGAAAGGTCATATAATGGTCTGAAGGGTGGTGCTGTGCAAAGCTCATAATGGATGGATGTAGGTAAAAACAAAAGCAATGTGTGGGAAGTGAGCAAGGTACTGCTCTGATCGTAAGAAGATGCATCACAGTCTCGAACTCTCTAGGTCAAATCTCTAATCCTAGGCTAATAGGCTCAATATCCCCCATGACAGGTCAAGCCTCAGGACCACAATGTGCAAGTGAGGAGATGCCTCAAGTAAAAAGAACAACACATCATATCACAAAACACAAGCATATGGTGACAATCAAAATTTGGATATACGATAGAATCTCTAGAGTCACATGAGTGTCTAGCTGAGACAACTACAAATATGACTAAAGAATTTCTATCGATGATCCAGAAAATGATCGAGGTGTGAAGAAAATGAATGGGGTGTGAAGAACAACACTATCACGAGATCGATACTCAATCTAGACCAAAATGTCCTTGATTCAACCTCCAACTCGAGCTCCATAAGAGACAAAAAGATAAGGTGATCAAGGTGAAATTCTCGAAAAATGCGTGAATATGAAAATGTGCCTTTCACCTTTCTGTAATGAAAATATGAGCATCAAGTCAAAATCAAACCAAGGGTCAAACAAAGAATGAGGTACTGAGCCCGTGATAGGTGTGTAGTGTGAAAAGATGATCAATGAACATATCCCAGAGTATCGAGTGAGTGACAACAAAGTGAAGAGGTGTGTCGAGCCAAGAAATGAGAACGAAAACCCTAGGGAGAAAACATGCTAAACTCATCAAATGAAAAACACAAACTAAGGCGACAAGACGAAAGGTGATTCAACCGTACTCAAACTCATACTGATCTCCGAGCACTCTCAACTGGAGACTAAAAAAAAGGGAACGCCAAATCCAAATTGCAACTAAAGAGGCTCTGAAGGCTCTCAGATGCACCCACGTGTAGGGAGGGAGTCCTAATCGGAGGATCTATGGCTCAACCTACAAAGTCAAGGTGGCTCTAAACGGATATGGGTGGACTTTAAAGATTCCTAGCAGAAGCGATCATACCCTCCGGCGGTACGCAACCCTTTGCACGCATCTAAAGATACGGGGCACTTCCATGCAAGGTGGTCATCACATCCACACATGCACTACCTCGACATCCTAGGGGGGTTCCTATGGTGAAACCTCTCAAACTCTCAACGCTCAATGGCCAACTAGAGTGCACAGTGATGGTGTAGGTGCATCCGAAAACCCTATGAATCTAGAGCAGAAGAGGAAACACACTGGTCGCACAACTATCCATGAAACCTAGCTCGGGGCTATACAGACCTTCAATGATCGGACTCCAATCAGCATCGATATGTCGGTCTCCTCCAGAACACTCCCGTACATCGATATAGCCCGTCGCTAGACCCTACTCCTAATCTCTGGCTCGGTCAGAGAACAAGCGCACAGAAGGTCTCACACTTGCAAAAGTGAGAACCAAAATGAAGGAAATGACCGAGACCAAGAGATTTGGAGGTAAGGGGATAGAAGTGCAGCCCACATGGACAAGCGACATGCAATCAAGCAGAAAAAGGGCAGTCATGCGACATACAGTCAAGCAGAGTATAGGATATATCACTCATGTATACATACAAGCCGTGACAATCAGGATGAAAAAAATGATAAGAACACCATGCTCAAAGATGATCAAGAGAATATATAATCCAGAGAATCGACATGTCAAATCAGACGATGTATAACAATGAATCCATATGTGCAAGGCGATCAAAACAATCATGGCAGATATCATAATCACTATGCTAAGCGAAATAAGATAGGCAATCAATACAATCAACATGTCAATATCTCCAACGAATATGGTAATGAATCACAGAGAAAATAGCTATCTCGGGATCCTCAATTAAGAAGAATCAATCATCATAATCAGAATGTCAAATATCTCAAACAAATATATCAATGAAGTATGAAGAAACTGGCTATATCAGAATCCCTAATCAAAATAATCAGCCAACATGATCAACATGTCAATGTCCCAAGTGAAAACTCGGGAAGTCTCAATGTGCAATCAAGAGATAGGCATCCATTGATCGACCAATCAAATGTCATGTTTGCTTCATCTTAAGTTCAAGCTTGACCCTCTAAATGATCCCCAGTGGAGTCGTCATTTTGTGGACCCCGCATTTCGGCTCATGCGTTTCCCACTCGATGGCGAGCTCGATTTTTATCTGAAAAAAAAATGATTTTTATTGATTAAAAATGACTCGGAGTCGCCACTTTGTGGACCCTGCATTTCGGCTCATGCGTTTCCCACTCGATGGCAAGCTCGATTTTTATCTGAAAAAAATGATTTTTATTGATTAAAAATGACTTGGAGTCGCCACTTATTTTTATTTTATTTTTAAAAGGCAAACAAAATAAGAAAGAAAAAACCCTAAGTGTGACTCCTTGTTTCGGAAAAGGTGATCTGTGAAAAACCGGATCGGGTTTGGGGGTCAGGTTACTTATCGGGAAGGTATGGTAGAGACCGTAGCACCCCTCTAAGTCCCTAAAGTCGGGTCTCTACTAATAAAATGAAGCAATCATGGTAATTGATGAGGAAATCAATGAATATCCTGAATGATCATACACATATGAGAATCGGAACGTGTATAGTGAAGTATCAGAATGAGAGTGTATGCGTACCTGGGCCACGAGCCACAATGCGCTTTCAAGAAATGAGATTAGTACACAATTAACAAATACAAATTATAGCTCATGTATATCGGAGTGCAAAACGAAGATCAAGCAAAATATATTAAGCGCAATAGTTGACAATCAATAGGGATCAAACATAGGGCCCCCCACCAAAGCCCAATTTATTATTCACAAACTAGTCTCACAAATTCCGTGTTTTAGAATTATGAAGAATTCACTATTGCTTATGCAAAATCAAGAAGATCAGAAGATTATTTAGGAAATGAAATGGAATTAGAACTATTCGGTGAAAACTGGATTCTTGGAGTTTATTGGAAAATTGGAGATTTTGGGAATTAAATTTAAAAGATTAGAGCTTCGGTAATTAAAATGAAATTTGCCAAAGAAAATGAGAAATGAACTTTAAGGAATTAAACTGCAGGGATATAGATTTTGAAAGTTGAATTCGTAATAATAATAATAATAAGATTTTGAAAGTTTGAATTAATGATAATAGTAATAATAATAATAATAACAATAAGATTTCGAGAGTTTGAATTAATAGCAATAATAATAATAAGGTTTTGAAAGTTTGAATTAATAATAGTAATGATAATAAGATTTTGAGAGTTTGAATTAATAATAATAATAATAATAATAATATTAATAAGATTTTGAGAGTTCTAATTAATGATAATGATGATAATAATAATAAGATTTCGAAAGGTTGAATTAATAATAGTAATAATAAGATTTTGAAAGTGTGAATTAATAATAATAATAATAGTAAGATTTTGAGAGTTTGAATTAATAATAATAATAATAATAATAGGATTTTGAAAGTTTGAATTAATAATAATAATGATAATGATATTTTAAAAAGTTGGATTAATAATAATAATAATAATAATAATAATAATAATAATAATAATAATAATAATATTTTAAAAGTTGAATTAAAGATAATAATTATAATAATAATAGTAGGATTTGGAAAATTGAACTAATAATAATAATAACAATGATAATAATAATAATAATAGTAATAACAATTATAATGATAATAGTTAACAATAATAATAATAATAATAATAATAGTAAAAATAATAATAATAATAGTAATAATAATAATTAATAATGATGATATCCGTTAACAATAATAATAATAATATTCACTAATAATAATAATAATATCCGTTAATAATAATAATAATAATAATAATAATAAGATTTTGAAAGTTGAATTAAAGATAATAATTATAATAATAATAGTAGGATTTGGAAAATTGAACTAATAATAATAATGACAAGGATAATAATAATAATAATAATAATAATAATAATAATAACCCTAGCAACCTAGCCAAGTCCAAGCCCAACATAAGCCCAAGTCTAAGTCCAACATTAAAAGGGCTTTGGGCTCATCTCAAGCCCAACATCCATCAGCAATGCCACCTAAATCTTCAAGCCCATCAAGACCAAATTTTCCACCTAGGCAATGTCTTCAATCAAGGTGTCGGTGATGGTGGAGATGCGTGGCTTTCGAAGCCACGACACCAACCGGTGGACGTCTCCGCTGATGGCGCCGTCGACCACGCCGCGGGAGCAGTCGAAGAGGACGGCGAGCAGGCCGCCGTCGACAGTCCTAGAGAGAGACGTCCCGAACCGAAGCAGCAGCACCGAACTCCTAAGGCGGCTCCTGCGAGGTCTGTGGGGAATGGAAGGCTTGCTTGGCTGCTGTCCGCTCCCAGCCACTGAAGAGGACTTGCGCGCATGGAGGTGTGAGTGATGGTGGATACGCGGGCATAGAGAAAAAGAAGGTGGTGAGGGGTGGGATTGGCATGGAGATGGGTGTTTGCAAGAAGCGAAAAAAAACAGAGCAAACATTTTTCCTTTGGGGTCTTGGATGCCCACAGCAAGTCACCAAAAATAATTAAAAGAGAACCTTACCTGAATATTCCACGGTGTCACCTTCCTCTCTCTCGTCTGAATCTCCTCTGGAACCCGCCAGCCTTCCTTCCTTTTCTCCTCCTTTCTCCCTCGCAGAAGGTCCCCTGCCCTCTGGTATTTTCTTTCCTGCTCTTTTCTTGACAGCCAACCACCTACTCTCTGTCTCGCGTCCCATCTCGCCGCCACCCCCAGCTTGATTTCCGGGGTGTTCAGAAGAGTAAACGTAAAATAATAAAAAATAAAAATAAAATAAAATAAAAACGTTCCGGGGGGTCTACAAATATATTCTATGATTTAATATTAATTATAATAATACATTTTATAAATTAAGGTTTAAATTTAAAAATTCTATTTTATTATTTAGAAGTTTATGATAGAAGATTTTTTATATTAATACTAAACAAAAGATTTGTTTATTTTGTAAATTATATCTCATGTAAAAGTAAAAATATTTTTGTAATACAATTTTATTATTTACTTTATTTTTCTTTTAATTTTCATTTTAAATTTATCATATCAAAATCACAATAAGTGATGGTGCTTTTATCATTTTTCTTATGATTTTAACTTGATTGTGGATCAAACTTTTTTTTTTTGGTTAAAATCTTTAATTTTTAATTAAAATAAAATATATAAGAAAATATATTTTTCATAAAAAAAATGTTTGTAACCTTTTATATTAATTTCATAAAAAATAGGTATATCCTTGAAAGAAATAGGTAAATTCATGCTTAGGGGAATCAGAAACACTATCATACTTATCATAGTGTATATATTCCTTTAGAACACTCGATAAGAAATTAGAGGTCCTCGCCCACCCCAAAAGGAACTTTGGAACCCTAAGTATATCCATTCTTAAAGGAACCAAAACCCCTATCTCCATTCTCATGGTTCATATATTCCTTTGGGGACCCTTGAGAAGGAATTGGAGGTTGTTCCCCACCCTAGAATGTACATTGAAACCCAAGGCACATCCTAAAGACAATTTGGTACATCTTTACAAAATTTGGTATTTAGTTTATAAAATTTGGTATTTAGTTCATAAAATTTGGCACATCTTTAAAACAATTTGGTGCATCCAATCCATGAGCTACCGGGACCTCTATATTATTACCCATGGTTTGTTTATTTCTTTAGGGATCTTTAGGAAGTAATTAGAGGTCGTTCCCTACTTTGAAACGAACTTTGGAACCATAGGTACATCATTAAGGAAATTTGGTACATCGTTAAGAAATTTTGGTACATCCAATCCTCGGGTTATCGAGACCCCTATCTATATTCTCATGGTCCATATTATCCTTTTAGGACCCTCAGGTAGTGATTGAAGGTCATTCTCCACCTCGAAATGAACTTTGGCACTCTTGGCATATCCTTTACAAAATTTGATACATCATTTACAAAATTTGGTACATCATTCATAAAATTTGGTACATCGTTCAACAAATTTGGTATATCCTTAAAAATATTTGGTACATACAATTCTTGAACTATCGAAACCTCTATCTTATTACCCATGGTCCATTTATTCCTTTAGGGATCTTTGGGAAGTGATTGGAGATCGTTCCCTACTCTGAAATGGACTTTGGAACCCTAGGTACATCATTGAGAAAATTTGATACATCAAATCCTTGAGCTAACGAGACAATTATCTCCATTTCCATAGTCCATTTCTTCATTTAGAGACCATCGAGAAGTTATTGAAGGTCATTCCCCACCTCATAATGGACTTTGGCAACGTTGGTACATCCTTTACAAAATTTGGAACATCCTTCACAAAATTTAGTACATTATGAAGGATGTACCAAATTTTGTGAATGATGTACCAAGGGTTCCAAAGTGCGTTCCGAGGTGGGGATCGATCCCCAATCACTTCCTTATGGGTTCCAAAATGAAATCATGTACCATCCATGTTCAGACGGGGGACCCGAAACAATAGGATTGGATGTACCAAATTTAATGAAGGATGTACTAAATTTTGTGAAGGATGTACCAAGCGTTCCAAAGTGCGTTTCGAGGTGGGGATCGGTCCCAAATAACTTTCTTATGGGTTCCAAAATGAAATCATGGACCATCCATGTTCAGATGGGGGTCCCGAAAACAATAGGATCGAATGTACGAAATTTGATGAAGAATGTACCAAATTTTGTGAAGGATGTACCAAGGGTTTCAAACTACGTTTCTAGGTGGAGATTGGCCCCCAATCACTTCCTTATGGGTTCCAAAATGAAATCACGGACCATCCATGTTCAGATAGGGGATCCGGAAGCAATAAGATTGGATGTACAAAATTTAATGAACAATGTACCATAATTTGTGAAGGATGTACCAAATTTTGTGAAAGATGTATCAAGGTCTCCAAACTGCATTCTGAGGTGGGGATCGGCCCCCAATCACTTCCTTATGGGTTGCTAAAGGAAATCATGGACTATTCATGTTCAGATGGGGATCCTGGAAGCAATAGGGTCGGATGTACCAAATTTTATGAAGGATGTACCAAGCATTCTAAAGTGCGTTCCGAAGCAGGGATTGGTCCCCAATCACTTCCCTATGGGTTCCAAAATGAAATCATGGACCATCCATGTTCAAATGGGGGTCGCGGAACAATAGGTTCAAATGTACCAAATTTAATGAAGGATGTACCAAATTTTGTGAAGGATGTACCAAGGGTTCCAAAGTGTGTTTTGAGGTGTGGATCGAACCCCAATCACATTCTTATGGGTTCCAAAATGAAATCATGGACCATCCATGTTCAGATGGGAGACCTGGAAGCAATAGTATCGGATGTACCAAATTTAATAAAGGATGTACCAAATTTTGTGAAGAATGTACCAAATTATGTGAAGGATGTATCAAGGGTTCCAAACTGCATTCCGATGTGGGAATCGGCCCCCAATCACTTCTTTATGGGTTGCTAAAGGAAATCATGGATCATCCATGTTCAGATGGGGGTCCCAGAAGTAATAGGATCGGATGTACTAAATTTATTGAAGGATGTACCTGATTACTACTCAAAAAGTGCTATTTGATAGCTTGTAATTGATCCTTTTAAACACTTTTGAGTAGTAGTTAGTGCCTTTTAACCCAATTAGCATGTTAAGGCCCCTTGCAATCAATTCTAATCAAATTGTGTAAGTTTTGGTGTTTTTGTTAGCTTTTTGATCACCAAAGCAATACGAGATTGAGGAGAGTTTTATGGAATCCTTGGCAAGCAATGGGAAGCTTAGAGGAATGAAGAATCAAAGCCTTGAAGCACTTTTGCCATAAACGAGTCTGGAATGCAAAGGGAAAGCAAAGAGAAATCAGCCATGAAACATTCTTGATGACAGTCACTGCAGCCACTTTTGGAGCACTTCCTGATGTCCAATTTATGCATACAATATTTCATTTGAAAGCTTAGGAAGTCAACAATCCAATGCTTCAAACCGTGTGCAATTTGGAGCTGAAATGAGGAAGTTACAGCCTTTGGAAGATAATTGCTCCAAGCTGAAGGAAGGATTCAGAAAAGTGCTGCGGAATCAGCCTTTTGTTTCGAGATATTTCGCAACACTTTTGCACAGTGCTATGGAATTCCCCTGAAGCTTCACGCCGCGATGGAAGCCAAACACCACAAGATGGAAGTCAACTTCATGAAGGTGTTGAATCAGCTGGTTGCTATGAAGAAATTTCGCAGCTTCTCTTGTGCACATGCGAAATTTCGCAGACCTCACTTGTCACCTGCGAAGTGGTCCTGAGTGCTTCCCGATATTTGTAACCGACACTTGGAGATATTTTTCATTAGATTTTTGTTGCCTAAATGCCCAAATTCTCCTTGTAAGTCACCAATGATAGATTTCCTTAGCTTTTAAGTTAGGAATTTGGCAAAAATATCAAGGTAATAGCTATCATTGTAATTTTGGTTTAAAAGGGAGCCCGAGGAGCCTGTTCTGAGGGTGTTAGGGTGTTGAACCTTATGTAAGAGGAAGAAATATATTTTACAGAGCACTTGCTCTGCTTTTCATATATATTTTTGTTTTCTCTTTCATTCTCATTTTCTTGCTAGCCAAACATTCTCTGAGATGTTTTCTCAGAGGATGAGAGGCTAGGCTCTTTGTCTCTTGGAGTGAGGAAAGCCGGGTAAGTTTCCACATGCATAAATTGGAAGTTTTGTTGTTTTAGTTTTTAATGAAGAGAAAGTGTGACCCGTTAATGGTGTTTGTCTTTTTAGTTAACTTAAAACTCCTTTAAATCACCTGGGCCAACACTTGGTAAGGCAAGTGATCTCCATCCATGGAGATTCACTAGTTTACCCCTTGCGAGCCTCTGGGAGGTGAGTTGAAGGTAGGATTTTCTAGAATTGCCAACACTTGGTAAGCTTTTGGACTCCAAGGAGACATCCATTAGTTATCTCTTGCGAGCTTGTGAAGGGAAATCCAAGGTTAAAGATCACCTTGAATGACAAGTGCTAGGTGAGAGGCACGAGCCATTGCAAGTTGCATCAGTGAGAGAGATTTAGTGCTTGAACCCATTAATGGGAAGCATCTGTATAACACCGGTTGGAGAAGGAACTATATGTTAATTCTCTAATGCGAGGAAAAGAAACAAGTGACCGGAATTCCCTTTTTGTATGAGGAATCTGAGCCCAGTGATCTAAACTCCAAGAAACACTTTTCTTAGTAAGTAAAATCAGTTACTACTTTTGGTTAGCTTAAAACCAAACCTTTTTCATTCAAACGTCTTTATGTTTTCTTTTAAAGCTAACCTTGAAATGAAAAGGCACCAATTCAGCTTTGAATTAATATCATTTGTGAAGTGAAAACCCATCCCAGTGAACGATCCTAGAGCCACTATGCTATAGTAGCTTTGTCTTTGCTACCCTAGTATATGGTGTAATAGGTTATAAATTTTGTTGATTAATCCCTCAATCAAGGAGCACCAGCTGGACACGAATCAGCTGAGACACCAATTAGGCATGAATCAATACCAAATTTTGTGAAGGATGAACCAAGCGTTCCAAAGTGCATTCTGAGGTGGGGATTAGCCCCTAATCACTTTCTTATGGGTTCTAAAATGAAATCATGGACCATCCATGTTCAAATGGGGGACCCAAAAGCAATAGGATCGGATGCACCAAATTTAATGAAGGATGTACCAAATTTTGTGAAGGATGTACCATGGGTTCCAAACTACGTTCCGAGGTGGGGATTGGCCTCCAATCACTTCCTTATGGGTTCCAAAATGAAATCATGGACCCTCCATTTTCAGATGGGACATTCGGAAGCAATAGGATTGAATGTACCAAATTTAATGAAGGATGTAACAATATTTATGAAGGATGTATAATATTTTGAGGTGGGGATTGGCTTCGTGTTATGTGAGGAGTCAATAAAAGGAAGGTTGACCCATTAACACCATGGGAAAGCATTCGAACATTTACACAGTATCCTTAGAATCAATGGAATTTCTTTTATACAATAATATTAATTTGGTATGTTATGTGCAGAAGGCAATTTAGGGGCACACCTTCCATTTGAAAGGCATGCCTATATGTGAATGACATTATATTACTATCCTATATACAGAAAGAAAAGTAAGGGTGCACCTTTCGTTGCATAGGCATGCCCATGGGTATGATAACATTATTTTTAAATACTATATGCAGTATGCAAACTAAGGGCACACCCTTGATTTTAGAGGCATGCCATTGCTAAAACCATTATATTAGTAGGCTATGTGCACTAGTCAACCTAAGAGCACAACCTTCATGAAAGACGCATGAATGTGGGTGAAAAACTTATTTTTGTTAAGTTATGTGCAATAGGAAAAATATAGGCATGACTCTCTATCAAAGGCATGCCTTTAGGATCACTATATTTGAGGTGTGGGTTGGTTAGTAAGGCAAATGGAGACATGATGATAGCTTGAAAGGTTGGCCCTTGACATTCATATGAAATAAGCGATTGGAGGTCATTTCCCACCTCAAAACAAACTTTGGCACCCTTGGTACATCTTTTACAAAATTTGGTACATCCGATCCTATTGCTTCCAGGTTCCCCATCTGAACATGGATGGTCTATGATTTCATTTTGGAACCCATAAGGATGTGATTGGGGGCCGATCCCTACCTCGAAACACACTTTGGAACCCTTGGTACATCCTTCACAAAATTTGGTACATCCTTCATTAAATTTGGTACATCCGATCCTATTCTTTTCGGGACCCCCATCTAAACATGGATGGTCCATGATTTCATTTTGGAACCCATAGGGAAGTGATTGGGGGGACCAATCCCTACTTCGGAACGCACTTTAGAACACTTGGTACACCCTTCACAAAATTTGGTATATCCGACCTTATTGCTTCCGGGATCCCCATCTAAACATGAATGGTCCATGATTTCCTTTAGCAACCCATAAGAATGTGATTGGGGGCCGATCCCCACCTCGGAAGGCAATTTGGAGACCTTGGTACATCTTTCACAAAATTTGGTACATCCTTCATTAAATTTGGTACATTTGATTCTATTGCTTTCGAGTTCCCCATTTGAACATGGATGGTCCATGATTTCATTTTGGAACCCATATGGAAGTGATTGGGAGCCAATTCCCACCTCGAAACGCAATTTGGAACCTTTGGTACATCCTTCACAAAATTTGGTACATTCTTCATCAAATTTGGTACATTCTATCCTATTATTTTCGGGACCCCCATCTGAAAATGTATGGTCCATGATTTCATTTTGGAACCTATAAGGAAGTGATTAGGGGTCGATCCCCATCTCGAAACGTACTTTGGAACGCTTGGTACATCCTTCACAAAATTTGGTACATCCTTAATTAAATTTGGTACATCCAATCATATTATTTCGGGTCCCCCATTTGAATATGGATGGTACATGATTTCATTTTGGAACCCATAAGGAAGTGATTGGGGGTCGATCCCCACATCGGAACGCACTTTGGAACCCTTGGTACATCCTTCACAAAATTTGGTACATCCTTCATAATGTACCAAATTTTGTGAAGAATGTTCCAAATTTTGTAAAGGATGTACCAATGTTGCCAAAGTCCATTATGAGGTGGGGAATGACCTTCACTAACTTCCCGAGGGTCTCTAAAGGAAGAAATGGACTATGGAAATGGAGATAATTGTCTTGTTAGCTCAATGATTGGATGTATCAAATTTTCTCAATGATGTACGTAGGGTTCCAAAGTCCATTTCAAAGTAGGGAACAATCTCCAATCACTTCCCAAATATTCCTAAAGGAATAAATGGACCATGGGTCGTAAGATAGAGGTTTCGATAGTTCAAGGATTGTATGTACCAAATATTTTTAAGGATATACCAAATTTGTTGAATGATGTACCAAATTTTATAAATGATGTATCAAATTTTGTAAATGATGTATCAAATTTTGTAAAGGATATGCCAAGAGTTCCAAAGTTCATTTCGAGGTGGAGAATGACCTTCAATCATTACTTGAGGGTCCTCAAATAATAATATGAACCATGAGAAGATAGATAGGGGTTTCGATAACCCGATAATTGGATGTACCAAAATTTCTTAACAATGTATCAAATTTCCTTAAGAATGTACCTATGGTTCCAAAATTCGTTTTGGAGTGGGGAACGACTTCTAATTACTTCCTAAAGATCCCTAAAGAAATAAACAAACCATGGGTAGTAATATAGAGGTCCCGGTAGCTCATGGATTGGATGTACCAACTTGTTTTAAGGATGTGCCAAATTTTATGAAATAAATACCAAATTTTGTAAAGGATGTACCAAATTGTCTTTAGGATGCACCTTGGGTTCCAATGTCCATTCTAGGGTTGGGAACAACCTCCAATTCCTTCTCGATGGTCCCCAAAGGAATATATGAACCATGATAATGGAGATAGGGGTTTTGGTTCCTCTAAGAATGGATATACTTAGGGTTCCAAAGTTTCTTTTGGGGTGGGCGAGGACCTCTAATTTCTTATCGAGTGTCCTAAAGGAACATATACACTATGATAAGTATGATAGTATTTTCAGTTCCCCTAAGCATGAATTTACCTATTTCTTTCAAGGATGTACCTATTTTTTATGAAATTAATATAAAAGGTTACATACATTTTTCTATGAAAAATATATTTTCTTATATATTTTATTTTAATTAAAAATTAAAGATTTTAACCAAAAAAAAAAAAAAAAAAAAGATCCACAATCAAGTTAAAATCATAAGAAAAATGATAAAAGCACAATCCCTTATTGTGATTTCGATATGATAAATTTAAAATGAAAATAATGTAAATAATAAAATTGTATTACAAAGATATTTTTACTTTTACATGTGATATAATTTACAAAATAAATAAATCTTTTGTTTAGTATTAATATAAAAAATCTTATATCATAAACTTCTAAATAATAAAGTAGAATTTTTAAATTTAAACCTTAATTTATAAAATGTATTTTTATAATTAATATTTAAAATCATAGAATATATTATTTGTGGGATAATATTTTCATTTTTGTCCATTATATATTTTGTTTTTATTTAATTTTTTTATATTAACTATTTATTATATATTATCATTTTAAGTTTAATATGTCAGAAAAAATAATTAAAATCAATAAATATGGAGAAATTAAAGAGTAAACAATATTAAAATTAAAGAAGTTTTATGAGAAAATGCATGAGCATATTAAAAAGAATATAAAGGAAAAAAAGAAAAATAATAATAAAAACTATAAAATGTGACAATGGATTATGGTGGCAGGAAAGGAAAAAAAGAAAAAAAAGAAAAAGAAAAAAGTGGAAACGTGGCAAGTGGTAAGGGATATATATTGATGTGAGAGAAACAATCAAAATAAATGACACATGTACTTGTTAACATGTGATATTAAATTGGTGTATACTTTGTCCTTTACTTTTGAGGGTAATTGTAGAACAAATTTAAAAGCACTATTCGAACGGATGAATATACAATATTTTTCCCCATTTTACACTAAAATTAAAAGGGAAAAAGTAAAGTTCTAAAATCTCATATTTTTTGTAATTGGTGTATGATTACATGATTTTCTCAAAAAATTAAGGAAGAATTACCCAAAAGGGTAAGCTGGGCAAAACAATTACTGGAAAGGGTGGTATCTTTTAATAATTATTGGGGAGGACTTTAGTAAGCTTAATATACCAAAACTGCCCTTTAACTAAAACTTTTAAAATTCAAAGCATTTAAAGCACTTCACTTGATTTGTCAATACATTTATGGTACATGGGTCCCACATTTATTGTAATTATTGATATTTAAATTTTAAATCAAAATTTTGGGTTTAACCCTTACAATTATATATAATTTGTTATTTAAATTTATTATTTAAAACAAAAATACTTTTAAAAAATATTTTCAAAATATCATTTATTGTTTTTTTTACCTTTTTTATTTTTATTCTAATTTTTAATTTTATGAAGAAAAAAATAAGTTTTATAATTATATAATAAAAATGATGATTTTTTCATATATATATATATATATATTATAATTTTAAATTGATAAATTATGTTTTTGTATTAAATTTAAGGAAGATAAAATTTTTAATTTTTCATTCAGATTCTCTAAAAATAATAAGAAAATGATAGAAAATGTTTAATCATTTTTTATTTTTCTAATAAAATAATTTTTAAAAAATTATATGATTTTTTTTCCTTTGCATAGTGTTTTTTTTTTTTTTTTAATTTTCATATAAATTTTTTTTCTCAATGCATCGAGTGGATGATGTTAATATATTTGATATGTTGAATATTAATAAGGTATAAAAGGTGATCCTTAAGATTATTACTTTTATTATACAATACAAGCACAACAAAAATATGTTATAATTACAATATAAATACACTTACAGTACAATACATTACAATAAAACCTAATTAAGAAATTTATGAATTTTTTTATAAAATGGTAATTTTGTATGATCATACCATATTTCACAACATACCTATATCATAAATAATTTCTGAAATAAAATGAAATACTAATTTGAATTCACGTAGTTTATATATATATATACAAAAATTATTAAATAATTTTAAAACACTAAATAAATGTTGTTAATATATTAATACGATGTGTTAATACCAATAGGGTATGAATAAACATTTTTAAAATTATTACTTTTATAATGAAATATAGGTACAACATAAATGCATTATACTTATAATATAAATACACTATCATTACAATATATTATAACATAATTTAATTTATTTTTATTTAATTTTTTCACTTGCTATATTACCCAATGAATAATTGTGAGTTATTCCATTTAATAGGTGTGTGTTAGTCAATTGAATATTTATATATTATTCAATTAATGAGTGCTCGAAAAAAATAATTATTTATTATATTATGATAACAAAGTTTTTAATTGTATGTTTTATATATAAAACGATATAATAACTTTAGGATATGATTTTTATTTATGAGATATTAAAAATTATTTTTTTTTACAAGGTTCTCTAAAAAATCTCAATTTAAAAAAAAAACAAATTTTTAAATAGTTAATTGTTCAAAAGTGATAACAATTTTTTCAAGTTGAAAAATGTACCATTGATTGTCTATCAACATGTACTTATCATCATGTATGGACCCCACATCATTTATCAACTTGTACTTATCATTATATATGGGCTCTACATCATTGACAATCTCAATTTATTTATAAATAATATAAAAAACATATTAAAGGGTAAAATTGTCCTCTAAAAAAATAAGCCTTCATAGTCATTAATTTTTCTAACCCACCCTTTTGGGTAATTCTCCCAAAAATTAATTCCCATGTACTTTATGGTTATGTTTGAACATTATTTTATTTTAAAATTTTATATTTATTAAATGATTATATTAAAAGATAAAATGATATTTATTTTTTTAGAAAGTAGATAATATTAAACTTTATTCATTACTTTAAAATATATATTTTTATTAATATTTAACATTGTTCAAAATTAAAATTAACTCTTATAATAATTTAATAAATTTATTTTTTATTTTATATATTTGCTCCTATTTTTTTTCTAATTATTAAATTCAAGAATGAACTCAAATATATAAGGATTGATTAAGAGGAATATCATATGTCTATGTGTATATTCTTATATTAATATTTTGAATAAAAAATTTAGATATTAAATAAAAAAATTAATTATTTTTATTAATTTAATTAATCATAAGGAATATAATTATAGTTAATTTAATTTATTCTTTAATATTTAATAAACAATGTATTTTCTTATTTGTTAAATTTTATATGGGCACCTGAAGAGGAAGACCCCTATTACTCTGGGAGAGTCTCAAGATGGTGGCACTTCGCCATTGCTCCTTGAAGTACATTAAGTTGGATTCTCTTGTGAGGATGGGTATGCCCATAATGGTGAGACCAAATATTAGCATATTCTACAAGTTTTTCTTCTTATGTGCTATACCATGTATGATGTATGCAAAAACAGATTCTCGTTTGAGCAACTTGAATATGAAGTGTGTTCCATGAAATATTCTATTTCTTTGGAACCTAGTATCCATGCATCCCAAGTAATCTTCTTGAATATCTTCTTATCCAACCACATTGCGTAGCCTTGGCCATTTTGTGTCACTGACCACTGAGACAACATCATCTTCCTCTGTTGCCCCTGGATGAGCCATAATGATTTTGAGGGTAGTAGATTAGTTGCAACACAATTGAAGAAGATCACTAACTAAAAAGTTTAAAAATGAATTGAGGAAAAGCCAAAATTGATGATTGATAAGCTCAAAAACACCATAGCTTGAAGGATGAGAGCACCTCAATTACAAGGGTGTTGTGCCCTACAAGCATGGGCATATCAAGCCCTTCATTCCTAAGAATCTAACTTAATATGGTGAAAGTGAAAGAGACTTGAAGTCAGGAATCCAGAAATTAGAAGCATTAATCCTAATAGGGGCTAAATAAGCCTAAATTATAATTTCACTCTACTTTCTCAGGAACCAAATAGAGGTTTAGGTCCGAATTTGATGCCCTAGGGATGTAGTTTAGTATGAGTGACCTTTGGCAATGAACCAGAGGTCCCGAGTTTGAGGCTCACAATATTCAAGCATTGTAAGGTAGAGAGGTGGCCTTACATCACTTAGGGTTTGCTTAATTAGCTAGAAGTTGGGATAAGTGCCTTGTTGTCTAGGTGGATAGCTCATTATTAAAAACATAATTAATGAAATGTTTCTATGGTCTTGTATGGGATAAGTTCTTTTTTAAATCTTTTTTTTTTTTTTTTTTTTGAGATTTTCTTACAAGTTTTAGTCTTAGGTGGTGTTTGGTTTTTTGGTTTTTTGCTTAAATCAATTTGTTTTCAGAATTTAGGTTGTTTGTTTTTCTACTTTTTCATGGTTTATTATAAACTTTTTACTAAATAGAAAAAGCCAAAATATGTAGCTTTTTCTAAATAGAAAAAATAACATATTGGTTTTTCTTTACTTTTGAATACTTAATAGAAATAAAATACTATAAAAACAAACAACCTAAGATTTAACACTATTAAGCATTAAGGTTCTATTTAGGGTTAAGTAAAAAAACAAACACCACCTTAGAGTAAAACAATTTGTAAAAAATGTAAATGAAAAATAAAGCAAAGACGTTTTTTTCCCTTGGATTTATGCATTTCTGTAAATAATTTTTCTTAAATATTCCATCTAGTCTGATTTAATTTTCCATCTTGTAATAAAATGGTACAAGTAGAAACAAAAAAGAAACCTACTTTTAGTGGTTGGAAGATTATTTTCAGATTCTGCAACTTTTGCCTACGGGATTAATGAGTAATGATAAGAAATAAGCATAAAAGTAGACACATTTGTTTTCTCTCAGATTCTGTAATGGGATTCTGATAAATGCCTATTCATAGTTGTAGGCATATTGCATTAGTAAAATAACATTTAGTACAATGGTTGAGATTAATGCAAAGAAGAAAACTTCATGAAAACTTTTAAGCAATTAGGTAAGAATGTGATGTTGAATGGAACTGTGCATGTTGTGCTAATAGATGCACTATAGAAAAGGGTTAAAAAAAATTATGAGGTAGTAAGGTTACTTGATCAAATGGAAGAGCAAGGTCACAAGCTCAGTCTTGCTACTTGTAGAACTCTACTGCATGGATTTTACAAAGCAGGAAAAAATGACAAAGCAACTAGGGCTAAAGAGAGTATGGTAGGGTAAGGTTGGGTTCTAGATTCCATTAGTCTAACTAACCTAGAAAATAAGCACCTAAATAATGCAAATTTTGAAAAGCATAGAAGTCTCTTAAAGTAAGAAATATTAGGGTTTGCTTAAGAGGTATAAGCCTATTACTTAGAAAGAGAAAGGGCGTTGTTGCTCCTTTAACCTGTTTTCTATTTCTAGCTAAATGAACTGATCAATTACTATTAAGGCAACTTAGTTAAGGTTAGAGTTAGTTTAGCTTCATAGCTATAACCACAAGTGTATATGTCAAGGGTTAGCTTTGAAATTAGTTAATTAAAGTTTGTTTTTGATGAAGGAGCCATTTAAAGCAAGATTGTAATTTGTGCTTTCAATTGTATGAAATGTTCATTTTAGGTTCTTTTATGTGTTTTTTTTTCTTTTCTAATACAACATCAAAGCCATTTATGGGAATGATGGAAAAAATTTTCAACTTCTCTTCTATAAAGGAAGATGTGGTTGCAACCCCTCCCAGTCCTACCAATCAAAGTCTTCAAAGTGAGGCATGTTAGATTTGAAATCTACTATTTACATGAATAAGGAGCTATATGAGGCATAAGGGGTGAAAAAAAAACCACAAGACCAAAGCCTAGCCCCTACACTTTTCTAAAGTAAATTTTCATGTCTACTCTTTAGGATAATATCGGTGAAAAATGTGTGCATGCTTACTATTAATCCTTTGATAAAATTTGCATCATTACAATGGCATACTATGCCCACATATTAGCCCCTGCCTTTTTTTTTTATATACTAATTGATGCTAGAATCTAGTCTAGCTTTGACTCATAAGATTATATTGATGGGAAGTAGCTTATGGAATAATGGTTTAACCATATTAGTTAAATTTTCAAAGAAATTAGAAAAAAAAAAAAATGACCCACTAGATTCAAACCAACAACTTAAGTATATCTATTAGGATAATCCCACTACAATCCTCCGTTCTACCAACTAAGCTAAGGTTGGAGATGTGAAGTATGATATTTGAAACAAAACTAGCTTAAAATTAATATGGATATTCGAAATCTTATCCACCATATATTTTTTCATTTGATCATCTTCTTATTCAACTTTAAACCATTTTTGTGTGCATATTATTAATTTCAAGTCAAGGTGAAGATGATCCAAATTGGAGAGAATGCATGCTTAAGAGACTTAAGTAGAGGAACAATTGACTTCACCCACCAACTTCAATCACTGCTTGTAAAACAAATATAAAGGTATGTAATTCATCTATTTTAATATTCAATGTTGAGTTAGTAGTGAAAATTGGAATATTGACAATGGTTTTATAAGTTGAGCTTACCAAGCTGCCCCCCAAAAACCCTTCTTGTGTTAGTTGTTTATAATGATTAATATTTTTATTATGCAAATAAATTAAGTTCATACACTATAATCTTTTAACTTGAAAGAAATATTTTAGACCTGTTGGATTGGAACTAACGACCTAAGGATATCTATTGGGTCAACCCCACTACAGTCCTTTGCTCTACCAATTGAGTTAAGGTCGGATTTGAAGTCCACAATCAAATCTAAGATATATAAATTATGAACTGTTTGATTTTTTATGATTCCTAAGAATTCATTAATGTTTGTAAACTTAAAAATAAAACATAAAAAAATCATAAACTCTTTTGTTCAAGAGAAACTAAAACATAGAATACCAAGCCCTTATAGTAACCAGGGAGGAAAATGTCGCAATATTTCGGTGATATATCGCCGAAATATCGAGTATCGGAGCATCTCGACACGATATATGTTAGAGAAATATCGGTTCCACGATATTTTATCAATTTATCGTGAATTTCACCTATTTCTCGTGATTTATTGGCATTTTATCATTTTATCTTCAATATATCGCATAATTTGGGCGATCAAATGAGGATCAATGCGGTCAAACTTTTAAAAATGTCTCAGGATTTCCATCGCGGGGGCTCGAACCCCAGCCAAAAGGTTTGGTTGGCAACGAGCCAACGCTGGGGCAAGTTTGCCCCTTGATATATAATGTGCACCAAATATATATAAAGTCAAATTCATCATATAAACATAATTTAAAAAAATTGTTTTAAAGAACAAATTAATTATAATTATTTTATAATTAAATAAATTTTTTTCATCTATTTGAATACCAAAAATATAAAAATTATCGTGATAATTTTCTTCATAGTGTTTTTAATATTATTAATATATTAATTAAGTATTAAAAATTATACATATATCATCATTTATTTTATATCATTTAATACAATTAAATTAAATGAATTATAATTTTAATATTAAATATATTTTAAAATTAAACATATTATAATCAAATATCACAAATATTATTATGAATAATATTTGATATAATTTAATAATAAATATATACTTATGAAATTTATAGTTTTTTTATTAACACATATAATATTATTATCAAATATGATAAATCATATTATACATATATCAAATTATTTAATAAAACAATTTAAAAATATTATTATACTTCTAATTACATTTTTATGAAGTTTTTCTTATATTTTTATAAATTTTGATCAATTTTAGGCTTATCGATATTTTTTTCCAAAATATTCGTCGATATATCTCCGATATATCCGATATATCCGTAAAATCAAAATACTGATATATCCGTGATTACCGATATTTTCATCCTTAATAGTAACTAGCTATTGAGTATTGTTCATCAAAGGAAAATACATGGATTGGCCCCATCATCTCTATCCCATAGGCATTATGAGATCACCTAGGAAATACTTTCATTGGGTTTCTTTTATTATTATTATTATTATTATTTCAACATTTATAGTAAATTCTAAAAAAGATCTTTAAAAGAAAGTTGAAAAAATATTGAGTTTTATTCACTTTGAAGTTATCTCTTTAATGTAAGCTATATGTGCAAATAGGTTTATATTTTTAGAAATAAAAAATTATTTTTAAAAACAACTTTTAAACATGCTCGTAGTTTTTTTAACAAAAAAAAAATTGATAAGACTCCAATGGCTCAAAGTGTTGTGTAGTTTTGAAATCATTGGTAAATGAAATAAAAGATGTCGTTTACAAAACTACTTAGGGACCCTTGTATGTAATGAACACAACATGTCTCTTCAAGTTAATGATTGGATATGTGTTTTAGTTGATGAGAAAGAAAAGAAATGGACCCTTGTTTTGGTATGTTTTCTTTCACATTAATATGAAATGAAATTATTCTTGTCTTACCTTTTGACTATTGTTTGAATCAATTCAGGAAAAGTTTGATGTTGAGGAGGATAAAAAAGATTATATATCATCCTTAGCCTCAAATAAATATAGAAACTACATAAACAAAATGAAAGTAGCCTACCATAACGCCTAGGCTATAGATGAGGAAATGTTAAGACATGAGGCATCAATGGGTTTTTATGCTAATTTGAGATGACTTGTCCAGTTTTGGAGTTCAAAAGAGGCGTAAGTAAGATTCTAATAAGTAACTTTTTTAATAACCATATATTTACTTATATTCACTTCACATTTGTATTTGTATCAAATACAAGTCATCTCTAAAAGAAACAAGGAAAATAGAGCTAGACAAAAAGATAATCACACATCAGGATCTAAAAGTTTTGCATAACTCCATTATGAACAAGTTTGTACATCATTTTTAACAATATGTTATTTATGATGAGTTTATTATAATATAATAATTTAAATATCAGTTTTTTTTTCAACATGACAAGCATGATTAAAGGAGGATAGCACACGACTAAATGGGGTAGAGATGCTTAAGCTCACACATACACACGAAAAGATGAAACCTCAGTTGACAATGCATCCCGTGAAATTATGGTGAGTAATTAATATTTTTCATAATAATTATTAGAGAAATACAATGATATGCTTAGAGTGATTTTGCCTTAACCATCCTTGTAGGCCTAGTTTGAGGAGATTATAGTAGTTCAAACACAATCACAAATGGGAGACTCTTTATTATCCCCTCCATTATCAGTGGATGACATCTACACATAAGTAATGGGTTAGGAAAGACATGGTTGTCTGTGTGGTTTCAAGTCTTGTGCAACTCCTACATTAGTATTTGGAGACAAATAAAAAAAGAGACAAATGCAACCCTTGCATCAAAGCTTAAGGGAACACAAGAAGAAATAGTTCATTTTAAACAACATGAAAATCAGATGCAACAATGAATTTAACATCAACAAGAGTAATTGCAACAACAAGGATAATTGCAACAGCAATAGGGACAATTACAATAACAACAACAAATGAAGATGATGCGATAACACATACAATAGATGCAAACTATGATGTAACAAATATTTCAATTTCAATAAGAGAAAGGCCAACAAGCTGGTCCATTTTCTATGTGCTGATTTTCTATGAAAGAAGTCTATTTTGGAGTTTGTAAAAGTATACTTTACTAATGATTGAATGCTTAGGAAGCAAATTAATTTTTTATTTATGTTGTTTTTCTTGAACAAATTATATCTCCTACTTATTAGATGTTATAGAGTGAAAAAGTAAAATTGATTTCCTTTTTCTTTAAATTAGGTATTAAGGGAGCTCTTTGTTGATGCGGTTATTGATTGGTTTACAATAGCTATATATAATAATCATGGTTTTACATGGTTGTGGTTTAAAAACTTTCATTTTTTATATACAGAGTTTATCAGTATAGACTCTAGAAGCATAAGCAATTTGGTTCCTTATAGTGGAACCTCTAAGGTTTTAAAGCAATCAAAAGAAGTAAATGCCTTTCTTGATGTTAGTTTTTATTTACATGTAATTACTCTTAGAAATCAGTACTACACACTTATTTTGTTCTATGATTGATACATGATGGTGCATCTTTGGCTACTCTTTTTATTTTCCATGATAGAATGCATTCATTATGGGCATTGTAGAAATGATAATTGAAAGAAAACTCATATCTTTCTACACTTGTTTAACATTTTCAAGTATTGTTCTTGGCATCCAAAAGGAAAATTTCATGTCTTTAATCTAGGATTTGGTGTTAATTCTATTGATTTTTCTCTGTTATTTCATAAACCTTGTTGATTATGCAGATTGGACTAGGAACTCACAATAATGTGTACAAAGCCCACAAATTTCCTATTAGCAAACTGAAAATTACCTTACTAACAAAGAATTTGATATACAATCGTTGTGGAAGAATTGCAATGGTAGAATTAATTCTTTTGGTGTACACTGCTTTTCCCACTAGCTTTTGTTGTTTTTTATGGAATCAAAGTATTACGTATATTTTAAACTAAAAAAATTACAAAAATCTAACTATTTGCCATGTATGGGAAGCTTATATGAAACAGGAATCGCGAACCTCCATTACTCTGAAATTAAGTCAGAAAGGAAAGGTGCTAATAAATTTTTGTGATTCGAATTATAATTCAAATAATATGTTATGTGAATGTTTGTTTTTACTAACTGGGGTTACTCCTCAGTAGACATTCGTTGTGACTTAATTTGATACTATGCTAGGTAGTTTAGGGAGTTGCATGAATAGAATTAGAATCGTTTTTTATTTTTTTTTAAATTCTCTCTATTGTGGCATGCACAATTTGACTTGACTCTCTATGCATGGTGCTATGTTAGTGGTAATTAGAAAGTTGTTTTCACTTAGAAGCATATGTTCAAATCTCACAATGAAGGTAAGTTCTTTTCTTTTATGCATAATTAATTATTTAATTTACTTTTTTAACATCACATGTCAGTTTCTTTTTCTGTCACTATTTCTATGATTAAATCTTCTAACTTTTAACTTTGCTAGTAATTATAAGTATTCTCATTATTTTTTATTCCATATTGGTATGAACGGTTTCTTAAATAATTATAATATATTCAATAAATTAATTTACTTTGAGTGTAGGGTTCTATAGGTTTTATCTTTTACCTATAGTTTAAATTACTAGAGTTATCACATCAACCCAAAAAATCTTTATGGCATGGTATTTAGAATTCTAAAGAAAAAACAAAAACTTGATTTAAAAAAGAAAAAAAATTTAAATTTAAATTCTACACAATTCTAGCATTTTTTTAAAACATATTACAAACAATATATATTTTTGCTCAATCTAAAAAATCTAAACACCACTTAATGTCATAATTTATTAACTTAGCCTTCATTGAATCTCTTTATACTTACATATGTTATTTCAGTTAATCACCCAACAATCTTGAATCTTTAATAGAAAGTGACACACAATTCATTAGAAAAGTTCTAAGTCATGATGAATAGAACAAGATGTTAACTTAAATTAAGCAATCTAATGCACCAACAATATCCTCGTTTTCAATTTTGTGACAAAATATAAATTACATGAACCCTTCAATACTTTCAAATGGAGTTACAAATGTCTTAGTAACACTCATCTAAACCAAACATCCTTAAAAAGAATATGCAATGGCAATAATGCATTCAATGAACAAACGTGATCTACACACACAAACCAAACAAATAACCAAGTAAAGTATTGTGTGGGGAAAATAATATAACAACAAACACAAGAGATCATGATAATATAAGTCAAGATAAATAAGGAAAATCAACATGCCTATCATATATATCAACATATTTCTCCCTTTTTGTCACAAAACTAACAAAAAAAAAAAAAAAAAATAGAGCAAGAAACACAAGAGAGACAAGATGAAGCATATCACAACGTGGATTGCTCAGAAGCTAGCTCGAGTTTTACACTTCCACTACTTGCAAATCTCAATTACTATAACTTGTTGTGTTTTGGGGCCTTCATTCTTTTCAAATCATCCTTAAATTTGCATCATTTTATAGTAGATAAGGACAATGGTTGAAAACATGGCATGGGTATATTAAAATATGGTATTAGAAATTCCAATGTCACAAGTCCGATATCAGTTTGGTATAAGATAATAGGTTAAGAAGATGAAATTTCATTTTAATTTTGATAGCAAATTTCTTTTATTTGGGTACTGGTTTTGATATCAAATGAAACTTCTATTTTCCAAAGAGATGTCGAAATTGATATTAGGATCTTATATCAATTCTTCGCTTGTTGAACCTTAGCTATCAAACCAATATTGGTTTTCTCTTTGCATCTCGATACAATCATTTCTGCAATCATATTTAATATCAAATTTGATATCAATTGTATGTCAACATTGAATTTGATATTAGGTCCAATGTTGAAATTTCCTTTCGGCTATTATCAAAATGTTATCAACTAATTTCTATGCTCCTGTCAAATTTGTCATGGGACTTGATATTAGTTTTGGCTTCATGGAAATTTGATATCAAATCTAACATTGCTTGTATCACTTGCCTTGGTATCAATTTGCTCATTGTTTGACATCAAAATTTAGATATCATAGCTTATGATATCAATTTAAACTATTTCCACTACTTTTCGTCTTCTTGCCACTTGCATGCTTTTCATTGATTTTGAGCTACAACTATCCATTCTTAAACAAAATTTTGAGACTATCCTATCCTTTGGAAAATCAAATGGTCCATCCCATGGTTGGATCTTAGGTCTCATTCATGCAATCCTTTCATTAAGTTCACATATTCTATTGTAGATTAGCAATCTACCTTGTCAAAGTCACCTCAACTTCCTTAGTAGATACCAAATGTGTTTTAAACTTAATATATTATTTAGTGTAGGTATAGTGGATTAAAATTTTCCAAGCACACAAAAAGTCCTAATCCATGAGAAGGCCCTTACATGCTTGCATAGTCACTCAAGAAAGAAAGATATGTAAGCATTCTCCAAGGCATACCATATTGGTCTGCTTAGAGGAATAACATAAATTGGGAGTGATGACTATCTCCTTAAATAGTGCTAGATTGGCATTACTAAGCATTAAATTGCTTGTGTGCCAATAGATCAAACCAACTTAGTTGGACTCTAGTGTTACTCCCTATTGAAAGTTAAGAGATTTTCCCACGCACATACTTCTATACAGTAAATCTTTCATAGATCCTTCAATTTTGAGGCTTACTATTTCAAGATGCACTTAGAAAGCTTGTAGTTAAAGAATATTAACTAGATACATGCAAATATTCTTGAAAACTAGAAAAAAAAAAAACAATTTAAATGTTATATATTGTAGTTTCTAAAAAGGGAAAAAGTGTTTCAAGTTCCCTTTTATAAGTTTTTATATTTTCCTATTATGATGTATTATTGAAAGAAAATTTCCTATTCTTACAAAGAAGTATTAATTTCTTTTATAATTACACAATTTGTTTCTTATATAATACATTCTTAATTATATAATAAAGAAAATTTATGAAAATTTTTTGCCTAAAAGATTTTTTTATATATGGGCCTTTGGGATATGAGAGATTGATAGTAATCTCCTTACACAATAGTGATATTTCCTTGTTGTCTTTATGTACCCTTAGAATCAAACAACATAAATTATTGTGTGTTTTGTATTTCATGGTTTCATTTTCTTTGTTTATTCACCCTATCATTGGTTTTGATTGTGGCATCACAACAAACGAAATGCAATCGTTCTATAATTTTGTTCTTACTTTGTGGGTCTAGTTGCATTATTATGATATTCAAATAATATTGCAGAATTATGAAATTAGGATTTTATTTATTAGATCAAAGTTCTATCCAATAACCTAAAAACTAAAGCAATTGATCATAATTCAGATCATCCAGCCCATTCCATCAAGCTAAAAAATATCACCCTTCAATATAACTAATCAAGTGTCGACATAATAGGCTATAATAATAATAAGGGGGCTTCCACCCATAAAAACTACAACAGCAGAGGTTTCAAGCTTCAGAATATGCCAGCATAAATGATATTAAACACCCAGTTTCGACCTATGTTGCCATGAAGATGACAACCAAACATTCACAAATACGATAAAGCATCCACTACCTTACTCATCCATAACGGTGACCCTTCTCCATCTCCATTGCCAAAGAGCTTGAATTGTACCAGGGCCGCCATACTCTCATCAAGCTCCTTTTGCTCTGAACTAGGTACCATTCTCTCCTATTGTGATTTACTTATCATTTGGAGGATTCTCTTCAGACAACAACTCCTTAATCGGCGTGTAAACTTTTGAGGATGATGGGAAACATGAGTTGAAGAAGGACGCCACTGATATTCTTGGACCTTCATGCTGTGCCAGTACTCTGTGTTCTACACTTTTAAACCTGCCGTTGGTTACAATCTGAAAAAGTCCAACAAAAAACAAAGTTGGTTTTAATCATGGATTAATAATCTGAAATATCATGTCCACTGATACTCCAACTAATTACAAATGAATGAATTTGTCTCTACTCTTCAATATGAAATATGCCCTTATAAGAGAATACGTGCTGTCCTGCACAATTATTCGGTCAAAGAAGAAAGGTCCCAGTCTTTTATGAGGGAGGAAGTGAACTAATAGAACAAGTAAATCAAGTGTAATATAATGGTTAGATTCACCTGCAGAACATCTCCGGTGTTTATTACTAGGGCCCCAGGTATGGGAGGAACATCCATCCAGTGATTCTCATGAAGAATTTGGAGACCACCTACTTGGTCTTGTAAAACAATAGTAAGAAAGTTAGAATCAGTATGGCGTTTGGTGCCCAGCGTCAATTCGGGTTCAGGACATGAAGGATAGTACTGAGCCAAGAAGAAACCCTGCTTAGCAAATTCCATGTTTTTAAAATGATTTGGTTCAAGTCCAAGAGCCTCAGATAGCAATTCTAACAGAGTATACCCCAAATGCTTTACTTGCTTCGAGTATTCCACCACTATATCTCTGCAAGGCAATCAAGCACAGATAATTAGACATACAATTGCAGCATTTGGAAATAGGTCATTCACTTAGTTTTGCCAATGGTGCTGTGTGTTATGATGTACCTGCATACTAAAGGCAGTTGTATGGGATCAGGGGGATTAGGAGTGATGGTAATCAAAAGGGTATCCCTCCAGGAGGCTGATGATGCCTGAAATAGATCAAAATTTGTCAAAAATATCACCTTTTTTGTAAAATCACGAGTATAATACTCTTTCTTCACTTCAGCATCTTGCTCATGAAATCTACGTGTGCCTTCGATCATCTCCTCCAAAATCCCTTCTGAAATTCCATGATTGACTATCTGAAAGATGCCCCAGTTTTCACAAGCTTTTTGAACTTCGTTGATGATTTTAGCATGGAGAGTCACATCATTCTTGACACCTTCAAGGTCTATGATTGGAATATTAGAATGAGAGTCAATGGGGCCTGATTTCTCATAGAGATTATGTTGTGGATGGATAAACATCCGGGGGATCTTTGCCAGCCCAGCATCAACAAGCCCCTTCACACCAAGTTTCGAGTCATCAAAAGCTTTCAACTCAATAATTCGGTCATATTTAGATTCAATTTCTTCTTGCACAACGGCCATGCTTGTGAGCACAATCACTCCTTGGAGAGTCAAGAGGAGAAGGCTTAAAGAAAAGGTAGCGACATAGGGAATCTTAAGTACACACTAATTCGCTCAAAACATATGCCAGAACTGAAATGTCTTCAACTACTTGTTGGGGCCCTGCCATGTAATGAAGCGGTGACTTTTTATGAATACATAGTAAAGGTGGGGCCTACATTGACAATAACATCAAACTGCAGCCTCCACAGGATGCATACCAATCTGGAAGAGAATTGAATCAATTGTCTCTTCCAATGCAGAACAAGATGCAATCTACATGTATAATAAAATGAAACCCACAATAAGCATACTGTAGCGTTCCTTTTGGTGACACAACACTGTACAATTTCATTTTCTAAGGTGTCACAAAGAAGAATTTTTTCTGCAAGGAAACTACCACCAGGCTTTTGGTGTAGAGATTTGGATGTATTTTAGATTCAATGCTTCAGTTCCAAGGATGGAAGTTCCTCTTTTGGATTCCAAATTCCAAATAAATAAACACTAACCATTTTCAGATCAAGTCCATGTTACAACCAGCTCTAAATAATATGCAATGTTATTTTCCAATGTTCCTATCCATAAATGAATAAACAAGACTTCGTCTACTACTTAGACATCAGTTTAACTAGCCCTTCAAAGTACAGGGTCAAAGAGGCTTTACCCAAATGTTCGGGGAGCAACCAAAGCTACTCAGAATTTCTGCTAGTTACCAAATCCACTACTTTGAATGTGGTAGTGTGCAGCAACCTCTTTTCAATGATTTGTAGAAGTTTGGGGCCTACCCTGCGTTGAATTGTCCTCTTCATGAATACCAAATGCACCCTAAAGTTATTAGTAAGCCTGCACATGTTTGGTTTATATTTGAGTGACGGACATTTTTTAATTTATTGTTTGATAATAGAGATCAGCTATACAACATAAAGAAAGGGAGAAATGATATGTTCCAAACTAGTCATTATGCATGCTTGATGTTACACGACCTTTTTAAAATAAGAAATTGGGATGGACATTTTGTTCTCAAGTGATTGACATTTTTCTACCAAAAATGATAAAAATCTTTCCTTGATGGGGATTGAAGATGATATTTAAAGGAGAAGCCTATCTTTCTTTGTTGTATGGCCTCAGGACTAAATGGCAGAAGAGAGAGATTTAATGCCACAACACAAGAGAAGATCTAGTTGAAGGTGAATTGTGGATCTTATCATATATTCCTTTCCAAGCTTAGAAGCCTGAAGTACCAGGCTCCTTATATCAAACTTTTCATATAACCACTCATCCTAAGTGATTTCAAATGAGCACACAACAGTGAAATGGAACTGAAATTGGGATATTATAGCAAACTTCTACTTGGTCAATCATGACAAACAAGAAAATGGAAGGCAATCCACAGAAACTCTTTGAAGATGCAAACACATCTAGTCCATAGATATTTGCAATTTTCTTTGATCAGTGCACTTGTTCATGGTAAAATGCCAAACAACTATTTTATCTAAAAATGATGGCAAGAAGCACAGGCTAAGTCGGTGGGGTCTGGCTTAGGCCTTCAGGCGACGTTTAAGTTCTGGATAAATCTTTTGTAAAACCAAGGTTTTAGTCCTCACTTCACGTTTTCCTCCCATAAGTGAGTTGGAACATGCCAAAATGGGAGGTCAGGCTTTCGCCCATTTTACACTCCCTGGATGACTTAATTGTAGTTAGATTCAATGTCTCTGCAGATGCCTACCTCTCAAAATCTAACAGATTAAAGGAGAAGAAAGAAAAGTACACATGAAAATTAGAATTACATTATACTTGGTTTCTAAATCAAAGACAGGTTCCAGCCATAAACTCTAAATGCTAAGAGCATTTAATATTGAAATAAAAACCAAGTAAGCAAGAAGGAATTTTCACATTTAACAAGCATGGAAGAGCTAGAAATTTGTTGAGGCACTACGCCCATATTTTTGACATACAGCAGCCAGTTTTTGGGCTACCAAAGCAAACCCCATGGCCAACTGATTCACAATTTCAAATGCAATAGTGAAGAAGTCCCAGACCCTTTTGAGTAGTAGTGCTTCAGATAGTCTTCGGCAGTGGTTTCCTTGTACACTGGAGGATTTTCCTCTGATAACAACTCTTGAATTGGTCCATAACATCTGAAGTTATTTCCTGTGTCAACATGTTTTGTTCTAAAGAAACATGCCACTGAAATTCTTGGGCCGGCTTGTTTTGCAATTACCCTGTGATTGATGCTTTTAAGCTTGTCGTTGGTGAGAAGCTGCATGAAAACAAACAAGAAATCTAGTAAAACAGTGATTTAATGTTACAGGAAAAAATTGAGATTATTCAAGAATAAGAAGGTTTGTACATATAATTGGTGTATATGAGCTAGATATCTCAGATGTGTACAATCCATTGGAAGAAAAATCTTTAACTGCTTCCCAGGATCAACAATTGAACAATTAGTATCCAAACAAAATAGTCAGTGGTTCCTATCCCAAGAACCATTGAATAGAGTGATCTCAATCCTTAAAACACCAGCGGCACCCAAAATAGGATATTGATGTGACAAATAGTGAAGCATTCCTGATGTTGGATTTCATGTCACTTATAGTAAGACAGTATAATTAATATGTAACTCAAGATTAGTGAAATATAGACTTGCCTGGAGAAAATCTCCAACATTTACTATTAGTGCTCCAGGGATGGGGGGACCATCGACCCACTGATTCTCATGATAAACTTGCGAGGTCACCCAGTTGGTTTTGTAAAAGTATGGTCATGAAGTCAGCATCAGAGTGACTTCTGATGCCCAGTGTTAATTCAGGTTCAGGGCATGGTGGGTAATAGTGACCCAGAAGAGAAAGCCTTTCAGCACATTCCATGTCTTTCAGATGGTTTGGATCGAGTCCAAGACCCACTGACAGTAGTTCAAACAGAGTAATTCCCAATCTATATACTTGCTTTGAGTATCCCATGGCTATTTCTCTGCAAGTTGATCAAGCACATATACACCATTGAGAGCATATGGTTCTAGAGTGGATATATGTGGAACCTAAAGAGAGGAATTATAGGAACGAAAAGAAGACAAAAGGAGCAAGACTACAGCATGGCAGTTTCTGTGGCCAACTTAATTCAGACAGCAACACATAGTTACTTGAATCAACCAAATGGAAAACCAGTTAAAATCAAACCACAATAACTAGTTAAACTGAAAAAAGCAAACATAATTAGCTTTGGTTTTAGTCGAAGTTAAGACCTACTAAACTGAGCAAGATTTGTGTTGTACATGTCAATATAGTCCTGACATACCTGCATACTGCAGGCAATGTTTCCGGTTCTGGTGGAATAGAATCCATATTAAGACCCAAGGTATCCCTCCAGGTACCCGTCGGCGCTTGAAATAGGTCAAAATTGGATAGAAATACCACCTTTTTTTTAGATCACGTGAGTATAACTCCTTCTTCACTTCAGCATCTTGCTCGTGAAACCTACGTATCCCACCAAGCATCTCTTCCAAATCACTCTTGTTAATTCCATGATTGACCACCTGAAAGAAGCCTCATTTTCACAGGCATTTTGGATCTTCTCTATGGCTTTGGCCCTTAAAATTACATCACTATTGACACCCTGAAGATCTATGATTGGAATACTAAACTGGGAATCCTCACAAGCTAACTTATCCTGGGGATTATGCTGTGGATGGATGAATATACGAGGGATCTTCATCACCCCTGCATCTACGAGTCCCTTTACACCAAGTTTGGTATCATCAAAAGCTTTTATTTCACTGTTCCAGTCATTTCGCTATCCGATTTCTGCCTCAACTTGGTTCATGCTGGTGATCATAAATTCTTCCTCAGTGAAATTAAAACTGTGTTTGGAGTGAGAAACCCTCTGCTTATTCATTAAAGGCTTCTGAATCATCAAAAGCTTTAGGCTCGCCTTCCTATTCAAAATATTTTATTTACTCCATTGATTTCTTTTTCCTTTTCTGTCAGTGCTTTTGTTGTAAATATTTTAGTACAAATGCCAACTTTCTTCTTTTAAAAAAAAGTGAAATTGCCCTTAAAAAAAATATAAAATGGAAGGCAAACTTCCTTTTCACTCCATGTTCTAAGATGCCTAAGAGCAAGCTGAGTCACATGGGCTCAGGCCTTATCCATGAGTATGGATTGAGTGGGGGAAGTCGAGCATGTTTAAAAATTATTTTTTAGGATAGTTTTTTATTATTCAGAATAAAAAAATAAAAAAACAGAGTTGACAATTAGAATTTGTTTTATATTTTATATTTTTTAAGAAAAAAAAAAATGTTTTTAAATAATATATTTTCATTATTTTCATTTATATTTTATAGTTATTTTAAAAAATAATTATACAAGTATGTAAAATGATTAAAAATAAAACACTCTATATAAAGATTATTTTTTAAAATATTAAAAATAGGTTAAAAACAATTTAAGTTCTCAAACAGACTTTTGTTATACAAAACATCTTAAAACAATTTCAAAACACTGTTCTTAAATACTATTTTTTAGAACTGCTTTGAAAAATAATTATCAAATAGAGCCTTAATCATCTTTTCCTCATGGATTCATGCCTGAAGGGATTTGGGACGGTAGGTTGGGCTCTGGGCCCATTTGAAACAGGTTACCAACTATACCATTCTAGATGCTAAATGCCTTTAAGGAGAATGAACATTGGGTGGAAATTCTGCAGTCCAGAATTTTGAGATGAAGAAGAACCATCAACCACTGAAGCGAACGTAATGGCCAAGTTTAAAATTACAGGACATGTACCAATCCCAGTTCTGGAGATGGTCCTTCGCAGCCTTAAAATGCAGTAGGGAAATGAGCTAGCGGCTTCCCAATACAAGAATGTAGAATTACCTATACAAGATCTCCAATGTATATTACCAGTGCTCCAGGCATAGGGGGAACATCGAGCTACTGTGCCATTTCTCTCCCTTTTTTTTTTTTTTTTTTTTTGGTTTTCCTTATTTTTTTTCCTTTTATCTTATTTCTTGCAAATATTCCCTCAATTTTTAACATAAGCTTACAGATTTCAAGGTTGCAATCAAAACATATTTCAAAATAAAATCAGCAGCTGTCTCCATTTTTCCAGCATCACAGCCTAAATCCATTTTAAGATAAGTAAATAAAGAGCCACATGAGAGCGTGAGGCTCGTGCCTTTCCTCTATCCTAAAAATAAAAATAAAAATAAATAAATTAATTAAAAAAACAGAAAAAAAAAAAAAAAAACCAAAAAGGGAAAAATCCATTTTTTATTATTTAAATCTTTTTCCTGTTATTATTAAAATATTTTTCCTATTGACCAATTTTATATTCTAACCACAATTATTTAGACTATGACGTAGCTACATGGCCTAGGTGGCACGCTTCCTCAAAAAATATTGGTTGGGTGCCCTAAAAATTTAATTCAATAGAGATTTGAATGTATTTTAGTTCATGCATACCGATGCCTACTAAAATTATTAGTAAACTTGCACGCATTTGACCGACATTTTTTAAGTTATTGTCAAATAAAAAAGATGAGCTATACAACATTAAAAAAACAAATGGAGAAATGATACATTCCAAACCAGTCATTATGCATGCCTGATGTTATACGGATCCTTTTAAATGAGAAATTGAGATGGACATTTTGTTCTCAAGTGATTGACATTTTCTACCAAATAAGATAAAAATCTGTCCTTGATGAGGATTGAAGATGATATGGAGGAGAAGTCTGTCTTTGTGGTATGGCCTAAGGACTGAAAGGCAAAAGAGATCGAGAGATTTAATGCCACAACACAAGAGAAGACCTAGTTGAGTCACATGCAATTTCCAAAGGATCCTTTGCAAAGATTATATGAAAGAAGTAATGGTGAATTATGGATCTTATCATATATTCATATTGGAGCTTAGAAGCCTGAAGTACCAGGCTCCTTGTATTGAACTTTCTATATAAGCACACATCTAACGAGATTTCAATAAGCACACATCCACGGATTGGAACTACATTTGGGATATTATAGCCAAATTCAACTTGGTCAATCATGAACAAGAAAATGGAATGCAGTCCTCAGAAACTCTTTGAAGATGCAAACACATCTAGCCCATAGATCTTTCCAATTTTCTTTGATCAGTGCTCTTGCTCATGGTAAGAATACCGTACAACTATTTGAGCTAAAAATGATGGCAAGAAAGCACAGGCTAAGTCGGTGGGCTTAGGGCTTCAGGCGACATTAAGCTCTGGATAAAGCTTTTGTAAAACCCAGGGTTTAGGCCTCACTTCAGGTTTTCCTCTCATATCACTCGGTTGACAAATTAAAGACAGGTTCCAACCATAAATTCTAAACGCTGAGAGCATTTAATATTGAAATAAAAACCAGGTAAGCAGGAAAGAATGCTTAAATTTAATAAGCATGGAAGAGCTAGAAATTTGTTGAGGCACTACACCCATATTTTTGACATGCAGCAGCCAGTTTTTGGGCTACCAAAGTAAATTCCATGGCCAACTTCACAATTTCAAATGCAGTAGTGAAGAAGTCCCAGACCCTTTTGAGTAGTAGTGCTTCAGATAGTCATTGGCAGTGGTTTCCTTGTACACTGGAGGATTTTCCTCTGATAACAACTCTTGGCTTGGTCCATACCTTCTTAATTTATCTCCTGGCTCAAAAAATTCTGTTCTAAAGAAACATGCCACTGAAATTCTTGGGCCTTTTTGTTTTGCAATTACCCTGTGATGGACGCTTTTAAGCTTGTCGTTAGTGAGAAGCTGCATAAAAACAAACAAGAAATCTGGTGAAACAGTGATTTACTGGAAAAAAAAAATTGAAATTTATTCAAGGTTAAAATGATTTCTACACATAATTGGTGTATCTGAGCTAGCTATTTCAGATGTGTGCAATCCATTGGAAGAAAAATCTTTAACTGCTTCCCAGGAGCAACAATTGAACAATTTGTATCCAAACAAAATAGTCAGTGGTTCCTATTTCAAGAACATGTTAATAGAGTGATCTCAATCCTTAAAATACCAATCGCACCCACTATAGGATATCCATGTGACAATTAGTGAAGCATTCAAACCTGATATTGGATTTCAAGTCACTTATAGTGAGGCAGTATAATTAATATGTAACTCAAGCTTAGTGAAATGTGGACTTGCCTGGAGAAAATCTCCAACATTTACTATTAGTGCTCCAGGGATGGGGGGAACGTCGACCCACTGATTCTCATGAAAAACTTGGAGGCCACCCAGTTGGTCTTGTAAAAGTATGGTCATGAAGTCAGCATCGGAGTGAATACTGGTGCCCAGTGTCAATTCAGGCTCAGGGCATGCTGGGTAATAGTGACCCAGAAAGGAAAGCCTTTCAGCACACTCCATGTCTTTCAGATGGTTTGGATTGAGTCCAAGACCCACTGACAGTAGTTCGAACAGAGTAATCCCCAATCTCTGTACTTGCTTTGAGTATGCCAGCGCTATGTCTCTGCAAGTTGATCAAGCACATATAATGACTCGATTTAGCGCACATGGTTCTAGATTGGATATATGTAGAACCTAAAGAGAGGAATTATAGGAATGAAAAGAAGAAAAAAGGAGCAAAACTACAGCATGGCAGTTTCTGTGGGCAACTTAAGGCAGACCAGAAACAACTCATAGTCACTTGAGTCTTAAACCACAATAACCAGCTAAACTGAAAAAGGCAGACATAACATACTTTGGATTTGAGCTGTACATACCTGCATACTGTAGGCAATGATTCGGGTTCTGGTAGAATAGGATACATAACGAGAGCCAAGCTATCCCTCCAGGTAGCTGTCGGAGCTTGAAATAGGTCAAAATTGGATAGGAATAACACCTTTTTTCTGAGATCGCGTGTGTAGAACTCCTTCTTCACTTCCGCATCTTGCTCATGAAATCTCCGTACCCCAGCAAGCATCTCTTCCAAATCACTCTTGGGAATTCCATGATTGACTATCTGAAAGAAGCCCCATTTTTCACAAGCATTTTGAATCTTCTCTATGGCTTTGGCCCTTAAAATTGCATCACTAGTGACACCCTGAAGATCTATGGTTGGAATACTAAACTGGGAATCCTCACAAACTAACTTATCCTGGAGATAATGCTGTGGATGGATGAATATACGAGGGATCTTTGTCACCCCGGCATCTACGAGTCCCTTTACACCAAGTTTGGTATCATCAAAAGCTTTTATTTCACTGTTCCAGTCATTTTGCGATTCCATTTCTGCCTCAACTTGGTTCTCACTAATTTTTGCTTAGTGAAATGAAAACTGTGTTTGGAGTGAGAAACACTCTCCTTATTCGTTAAAGGCTTCTGAATGATCAAAAGCTTTAGGCTCACCTTCCTAATTTTTTGCATTGGTTTATCATCGTTTTCAAAAAATATGATTAAGGTGTTTTAATCCTAATAGAAAGAACTTGTAACTTCACCTTTTGAGCCCTAAAATAGTACCCACATAACAATCCTAATTTTCTTTCCTTTTTTCAATGAATTTTTTTCCCTAATATACTAAAGTTCTAATGTTATTTATATTTGGGCTTAAAGAATACCTAACTATAAAATAGCCTAATACATGGGCTCATGGGATGGACAAACTTGGCCCAACAATCTCTCCCCCCAGCACAAGAGAGAGGACTGCCAATCTATATCCCCATCACATGGAGTTCAAACCTGCTACGCTAATGCACAACTGAAGCTTCTACTTGGGAACACCTTTGTCAACATGTTAAGGCATTCTTGTTTGTGTGAATCTTCTTCAACTTGGATGCATTTTCTTCAATTGTATCCCTCAACCACTTGAATACCCTTTTTTTTTCAATGATTTTCTTCCTTTAGGAAGTTGTACTAACTCATAGGTTTCATTTTTCTACAAGGAATCCATCTCATCTTACATAACTCTCAACCAATTGCTACTATCCTCGTGAGACTCAGCTTCCTAAAAAATTTATGGCTCCCCCACATCAATTATTAGCATGTACTCAAAGGAGGGATATCTAGTAGAGGGACCATGCTCTCTAGTAAACCTCCTAGCATGGTGTACCAAATCCTCCTAATGAAGTGACTACTCCTCCTACTCCTCATACTTAACTGGCTCATGTAGGTATGTCACTTGCATTATCATCTTATTTAAGCAATGACAGATCCAACTATTTTTAGGTAAGGAATTTATAAATCTAGGAACGTTATAATAAATCAAATTTAAATAATTCCTAAACATAAAACCTTTTAAAAATAGAAAGATGAATCTCCAAAATTCTTGGAGAATTGTGTCATGAGCACTTGAGTGCTCTCCTTAGTGCTTGAGTGGTGGAGAAGGTTTTTAAAAACATTTTTAAAATATTTTTAACTCAATTTTAAAAACCTTAGCCTACATTATCCCTTAACCAACATTAATTTATTTTTCTTAAACCTTTCTATACTTACATGTGTTATCTCTATTTATCACTATATTCAAAGGAGAGTAAGACACGATTTAAAAAAACCATAAATCAAAACAAATGGAATAAAATTTCATCCTTAAATTGCACAGCCTAATGTACCATAAGTTTTGGGGCATGGTTTATTTTTATGATCATGAAAATTCATAGTTTCATTCAATTACTACCGATATTCTGATTTCATTTTCTTCGTGTGAGTTCTCTCCAATGACTTGAAAATGTAAACAACTGTTCACAACTCACGTTGTTCATTCCTTGGTAAACAACCATCAATTCATCAATTTTTGAGTTCAAGCTTACTGAAAGAGAAAAATATAAATAAATAAATAAATAAAAATTAAAAGAATAATCAAATGTACAGAATCATGCATATTTTTGTTGAGATAGCATGGGAGTTCAATGTAACCTCTAGACCCAAGAAACAAGAAGCCAAATAAATAAAAAGAGAGGTGAAGAAACAGAGAAGAAAAGCCCACTAGAAACTTAGATTACATGGCATCAGAAAGTTTTGAAAGCTCAAATGTGCCTAGCACATGTGGTATTTCAATACATGCCTGTTTGTATAACCTTTCCTGATGTGGATAGACCATAATAAGGCTTCTACTTCCCATTCAAATCAATTACATAAGCAGATCAATGTTTCGAGTTTCAGTATGCCCACAAATATGATAGCAACTCCCAATTTATACATACCTTACTAAGGAAACGACTATTAAAAGTTGAAACAATAGCCAACTCAATCACAAATAGGATAAACCCTTCCACTTCCTGGAGATTCAATTATTCCTAACCCTTCATCATCTCCATTTCCAAACTAAAGCTTGAAATGCTGGAGAGCAGAAGTCCCATCAAGCCTTTCTGCTCTGTGGTAGGTACCATAGTCTCTTGCTGTGGTTTCCTTGTACTTTGGAGGATTCTCTTCTGATAACAACTCCTTGATTGGTCCGTAGAGTTTTGAGGGTGGCAGACTAAATGGAGAAAAAAAGCTGCCCACTGATACTCTTGGGCCTTTATGATTTGCCAACACCCTGTGTTTTGCACTCCTAAACATGTCGTTGGATACAAGCTAAAAAATCAAACAAAAAACGTCATTGGAGAAAGTGTTAATAGTTGATAAATCATGTCATCAGTACTCCATTTGGTTGATCAAATGGCTGTCTCTTTTAGTTATATTGTAATGCGCATTTCATTTTGGTTTGAATAAATGACCAGCAGGGTAAAACACTTAAGCACGCAAAATTGGCAATTTTGATACTTACAGAAACTGAAACATAGTATGTCCACTGGTATACTCCAACAATGAACTTATGAAAAGAGTTATTACTACATTAGCAATACACAAAGGACCCAATATTGGATTCATGGCCTGAAAATTATTCTGTCAAACAGTAGGAGTGGGAAAGTGGACCAATAGAGTAAGTAAATCAAGAGTATTATAATGTAGAATTACCTGCAGAAGATCTCCAGTGTTTATCACTAGTGCTCCAGGCACCGGGTTCACATTGACCCATTGTTTCTCATGGAGAACTTGGAGACCACCCACTTGGTCTTGTAAAAGTACAGTGAGGAATGTTGGATCAGTATGAGTTTTGGTGCCCATAGTCAATTCTGGCTCTGGGCAAGCTGGGTAGTAATGAGCCACAAGGAAAAGGCCCTCAGCACATTCCATGTCTTTCAAATGGTTTGAATTGAGGCCAAGAGCCTCTGCAACTAATTCAAACAGAGTATTAGCCAACATCTTTACTTGCTTCGAGTATTCCATGATTATATCTCTGCAAGTTGATCAAGCACATGTAATGGCAGCATTTGAAAGTAGGTTAGTTACTTAGTGTTGCACATGTTAATATGACTGACAACATACCTGCATACCGCAGGCATATCTGTTGGGTCTGGTGGATTAGGAGCAATAATACAAGAAAAGGAATCCTTCCAAGTAGCTGCTGGTGCCTGAAATAGATCAAAATTGGATACAAATATCACCTTTTTGGAGAAATCACGAGTATAAAACTCTTTCTTCACTTCAGTGTCTTGCTCATTAAATCTACGTATTCCTTTGATCATCTCCTCCAAAACACTTTTCAGAATTCCATGATTGACAATCTGAAAAATGCCCCAAATCTCACAAGCATTTCGAACTTTGTCAATGATTTTAGCACGTAGAATTGCATCACTGTTGACACCTTCTAGGTCTATGATTGGAATCCGAAGCTGGGCATTAGTGGAAACTGACTTCTCACGGAGATTATGTTGTGGATGGATGAACATACGTGGGATCTTTGCCACCCCAGCATCTACAAGCCCCTTCACACCAGCTTTTGAATCATCAAAAGCAATTAACTCACTTTTCCGGTCATATTCAGAGTCCATTCCTTCTCGAGTATTGCATGTGATCATATTTTTTGTGTTTTTTTCTGTAGGATAATCAATGGGAAAAGAGTGAAATTCTGTATTTTGAACAAATCTTAAGGAAAAGGTAGGGAGAAAGGGATCTTGCATAGTACTTGGTCTAAAAAAGGTTAGTTTGGGACCAAAACTTCCACAATTAGTACCACATTATGAGTGCAGCGAGTTTATGACAGCATGGAAGGGTGGTGCCAGCATCAACAATAACTTTGAACTATAGCCTCCACAGGTATAGTGCCATTTAGGAAGAGGCTTTAACTTGACTGATTTGTTATCAAAACTGCCAGTTACTTGCTCTGTGGAATCAATTTTCGTTTTCCTTCTTGCTATGTTCTATTTCTCTACTGTGTAAACTTTTTTTCTTGACAAGGACAAGACAGAAGTACATTTCTAAAGGAGAAAAGGGGCTCAAATGGCAGAAAGCAGAGTTTTCTCTAGGAGGAAGTTACCATAAACTTCTCAGCATTGAAGTTGGGGTATATATGTGAATGCATCTAAATGACTGCTTCTTGTTTATTACAATTCTTTGAGAAGTCTGTGGATCAGAAGAACACTGACCTAATGAAGCTTACCTCTAGCTTATTCCAGTATGTAAAATCGGGTACTTCCGCTTGTGCGAAATGTCCTGAAGACTCTCACTGTCAGGCCACAGAACTCAAATTGGAAACCACCCTACCCCACCATCACATTTAACTTAAAGACTTCTTGATCTCCAGGGTTCTCCGGGAAGAAACCTTCAGAGTCTTCACGCTTGAGGCCACTGACCTTCTTTACTGTTAAAGACTCTTCTGCACAGCCTTGACTGCAAGGATCTCAGCTACAAAATGTATATGCACGACTACCTATACAAAGGAAGCTTGGCTCTCATTCTACATGGTCCTCTTCCTCAAACAATATCAGGGTAAGACATTGAGTAGAGGTTAAGGTTCAGGACTAGGTGCTGTTTGGCTGCAGGAAGGTTGTTTTAGTTTGGGTATCTTGGTCTCTTTAATATTTGACTACAATTTTCCTAAGGTAGTTGGGTTACATGATTTGATTTGCATCACGGTAATAGTATAAATCCACTATGCCATGTGATGTTCAGAAAAAAAAATTCAAATTTAATAATATAATTTTGTCGTACCTGTTCATCATTCAATTAATTAATTATCAAAAAAAATTTAACTTAGTAGAGACAAATATACCAACCAAGTATGAAGGGGAATCTAACATATTTTAACTGTGTATCCACATAGACTTGTTCCTAGGAGTTAGCAAGCTTTTTCTTAGTTCACACCACCGATGGTACAGATTAAACCGTATGGGAAGGTTTGTCAAGATTGACATGGGTATTTGTTTCTAAACTCAATTTCATATCTCCAGTCATTAATTTTCACATCAACAAGAGCATATTAACTAACCAACACAATGTTAAAATTGCTGCCTTCAATAATCAATTACATTATCAGCTCGATCGCAAAATAACTAAGTGTTCATACAAATAGAAGGTGGATTTCCCTTCAATGGATTACTGAGTCAGCTAAGTCAGTTCCAAAACAACTCCCAGATCAGTAATGAGTCAATTGGAAACAGAACGGATCTGAAGGAAAACTGAGCAGACTCAATCACAGAGGAGAAACAAATGGTTAAAAAAATATGAACCGAGTCAGGAAATCTATTCCGAATATCCAAGCATCCTTACCCATTCAATCTCGATCATGAATACATAGTGAGTCTAGCCACACCCCAAAAAAAAAAAAAAAACAAACAAACAAACAAAAAATCGAAGCACTCCTCGGAGGAACTCAAATGTGGGCAGTGCAATGAAGGTCATACCAGAAAATTTGGGTTGCTGCAGCTGGTGGTGAAGTGGCACTGTTGCAGTTAAAAAAATGGCAAACATGCCCTCCGGAACTAGTGCCAATATTCCATTTGCGACACAACCTGCTAGACTTTGTTGTAAATTATCCTGGAGATTATGTTGTGGACGGATGAATATACGAGGGATCTTTGTCACCCATCCATCTACGAGTCCCTTTACACAAAGTTTGGTATCATCAAAAGCTTTTATTTCACTGTTCCAGTCATTTTGCGATTCGATTTCTGCCTCAACTTGGTTCTCACTAATTTTTCCTTAGTGAAATGAAAACTGTGTTTGGAGTGAGAAACGCTCTGCTTATTCATTAAAGGCTTCTGAATCATCAAAAGCTTTAGGCTCACCTTCCTAAGCAAAATCTTTTATTTACTCTATTGATTTCTTTTACCTTTCTGTAAGAGCATTTGTTGTAAATATTTTAGTACATAGGCCAACTTTCTTCTTTTTTCATGAAAAAATAAATGTCAACTACCTTTGCTGGAAAAAAAAATCCAAACTTCGTTTTCACTACATGTGCTAAAGGCCTAAGAAGGCTGAGTCAGGTGGGCTCAGACCTTATCCATGAGTACAGATTGAGCTGGGGAAGTCTGGGGAACACGTGGGGGCCAAGGAAAAGGATGAAGGGGCAGGGGGACATGCAGAATTGTGTTTTCAACCCAATTAAGTTGGATAATTGAGATAAGGTCCTCCTATCACTCATAATTAAATTCAAAACCCAATGAAAGGATAAAAAGGATATTGTCTTTAAAAAATTCTTAAAATACTTTTAACTATTAAATGAAAAAACTAACAATCACCTCACATTTCTCATTCTCTCTTTAACTCTTTTACCCTTCTCTCACCAATTTAATAGTAGAACTAAGTTGAATTTTTTTTTTTCATCAAATTGAATATGAAAGATGGTTAAAAATTATTATTGTCAAATACATTTTTGAAGTGAATAACTTTTAAATACCTCATTAAATATTATTCTTTTTCAAATTTACATAATGTATAATAAATATTCTTTAAATATGTCGAAAACTTACATAATATATAATAAATATTATTCTTTATTTCAAACTTATATTATTTCTCATATATATTAAATAATTTTTAAACACTTCATAAAATATCAGTATTATTTGTTTGTTCTAACTTATAAATTAGATATCATAAAATATTTTTTTTTCAAATTTATGGAACATATAATAAATACTTTTTAAATACCTCGTAAAATATTATTATTATTTTTTCTAACTTGCAAATTAGACACATGGTGTTTATTATTTCGAAAATAATGTAAACACTCATATATATATATATATAATATTAATCAAGAAGACAATATTTCTAAGACTAATTTACCAACCTTCCAATAATTTTGAAAGTGTAAATAGGCTAATTGACAGAATTAAAGTCTTCAAAATATTCAAAATTTCTCCATTCCAAAATTACCAAATTGCTCTCCACACTAATCCTAAATATTTTTTAATAAATATTTAAATATTTAAAACCATTAAAATAAATACTTTCTTATTAAAGCAATTTTTTCAAAGTAATAAGATAAAAATCATGAAATCTTCAAAACTATAATTACAACAAATATTTTTAATTTTAAAACTAATTTTTATAATTTAAATTAATGATTTAAAAAAATAAAATATTATAAAAATAATTTTTGTTTATTTTTAATTCCGTTTAAATATGATTTTTTTAATCTCTATTGATAACAATAAAATTATATTTATAAAGGCAAAATAGTAAAAATATATATTTCATTTAGTTTACTTATAATGAACAATTCAAACATGATTGATTTTAATTTTATTTCCTATGTGTTAATTTTTGTAGGGAATGTCTTAATGACATAATTTGGTAAAAAAAAAAAAACTATCAATAATCGTCTTAATGTCAAACTCAAGTTGTTTAAAAATCGTACAAAACCTATTAGGAGTCTTGTACACCCGTGTACATTTAACACATTTCTCTTGTACAGTTAGTGTAATAAATGACACAAATTTCATATTTCTCATAAGTTATATGTCCATGTAGGTGTATTAATCATATTTTCAATGGTTTGACTGAGAAAATGGTGGATGACTTAAGGTCAATTTTTTTCCCCAAATATCATTATTGGGGAAAATATTGGAATTTTCATGTGATAGTTAAATAAAGTAAATGACATAGGTGTACAATCCTTGGGTGACAAGGAAAATAAAAAAATGGTTTAGAATAGATTGAAATCATTTACAAAGGGTAATCTTGTACACTTTTGTACAATTAGTACATTTCTCTTATATAGTTAATGTAATACCCTTGTATAATGTCATAAATTTCATATCGCTCCTAAGTTATGTGTCCACGTAGGAGTGTTTAACCATATTTCCAATGGTTTAGTTGAAAAGATGGTGGATAACTTAAGGTCAAAAAAATTTTCCCCAAATATCATTATTGGGGAAAATATTGAAATTTTCATGTGGGAATTAAATAAAGTGCATGACATATATGTACAATTCATGCGTGATAAGAAAAATAAAGGAATGATTCACAATCGATTATAATCTTTCACAAATGGTAGTCTTGTACACCTTTGTACACTTAATACATTTCCTTTATACAGTTAATGTAATACAATTATACAATGACACAATAAATGAATAAATAATTTTTTTTTATTTTCATATAAAAAAATAGTACTAAGCAAGGTTTTCAATTTTCATTTTTTAAAATAGTTTTCATTTTTTAATTAAACATATTTTCAAAAAGAGACACTATAGAAAATAAAAATTATTTTTAAAAATAAAAAAATAGAAAATAAAAACTAGAAAAATATTTTAAAACCAAACTCAAATATAATCTATATAATTTTTAACTACTTGTTTTCTTCTAAAATAAGTAAATTTACATTTCAACCCTTTTATATAAGAAAAATTCAATATCTACTATGTATTGATATAATCCACTTCTAAAATTAGGTCATATGAAAGTATTTTAATTGAGTACTTAAAATAAAAACTCTTAATCTATCCTCTTTCTTTCTTTTTCTTTTTCTTATTTTAATAAATTTTAATTAATTAAAATCATTAAAAAAATCCTTAATAAAAAAATTTGTAACATTTCATATAACTTATTACTAAAAATCATGTTCAAGAAATTATTAAAATAAGAAAGGAAAAAGATTAAAAAAATTAAACTTTTTATTTTATAATAATAATAAAAACTTTAAAATACTTTTTAGTATAAAAGAAATTAAAATAGTGAATATATTTATTTTAACCAATATTTTAATCATTAAATTATTTACTTCTAAAATGTAAAAGATAAAAATAAATGTAAAAGATAATTTTTATTTATTTAAATTAATATTTTTTAGAAAGTATTTTCCAAAATAGTCTTTGAATCATTAATATAATTTTTTATTTATAATTTAAAAATAAAAAATAATGTTGATTTTTCAATTATTTATAAAAGAGTTTTAAAAAATAATGAAAATTCCAGAAATGGTTAAATAAGAAAGAATAGTGGCATGTGAAGAATGGTAGAATAAATATAAAAATGAGTCAAGTGGGTATTTTTGTCAATTACTATCTCATATTCTTATAATCAATTATGGGTGGTTGGAGGTCCTTCCCTTAATTATCAAGCACATATGGGTTGAAAACATAATTGTCCCTTAATCTTTTAGGAGTAGGGCTTGATTGACTTTTCTTCACTTCAAACAAAAAATAACCCAATCTCTTCACTTCCTTCAAGTATTGGACCACTATACCTCTGCAAGTGAATTAATCACCGTTTAACATAAATACTTGAAAGCAGCTCGACTATTGCTTGTTGAAAGTAGAGTTTATGGGAATTTTTCAACTTTTTTTTTTCTGCAAGTTTTGAGATTGCAGAAATCATTTGGGATTGGTTTTGAGAGAGTTAGAAACTGCTTCTTAATATTTGGAAGTACTTTCTTGCAAAAGTGAGGTGTTTGACAAACTTTTGAGAGTCGTTTCTAAAAACTTGAAGAACCATTTGGTATGTGATTTTTCCAAAAATCTGTGGACCCCGCATTTCGGCTCATGCGCTTTCACTCGATGGTATGCTCGATTTTTATTTTGAAAAAATTAATTTTTTATTTATTTATTAAGAAAATGACTTGGAGTCGCCACTTATTTTTGTCTTATTTTTAAAGGGTAAACAAAATATGAAAGAAAAACCCTGAGTGTGACTCCTTATTTTGGAAAATGTGGTCTATGAAAAACCGGATTGGGTTTGGGGGTCAGGTTACTTATCAGGAAGGTATGGTAAAGACTGTAACACCCCTCTAAGTCCCTAAAGTTGGGTCTCTACTAATAAGATGAAGCTGACGTGGCAATCAATAGGAAAATTAATGGATACTCAAATCGATCATCCACACATGGGAATCAAAACATGCATAGAGAATGAACAGAATGGGAGTGGATACGTACCTGGAATACAAACGAGCAATGCGCTATTATAAAAATAGGGTCGGCGTACAATAAAGAGCACAAAACATATCACATGCATTACTAAACAAAAATTAAGTTGTTCGAAGGAAAATTGAAATTTGTTTGAGAATTGGAGTCTTAGAGATTATTTAAAAATCGAATTTTTAGGAATTATTTGAAAATCAGATTTTTAGAAATTAAACGTAAGAATGAGAATTTTAGAAATTAAATTTGAAAGAGATTGGAATTTTGAAAATTATTTGAGACTTCAGGATTTTTAAAAAAAATTAAATTACAAAAATTGGGACCTTGTGAATTAAATTTTGAAAGAAATCAGAATTGAAAATTATTTGAGAAGTAGAAATCATGAAAATCAAATTATAAAAAAAGGAAATCTTGGAAATTATTCAGAGGTAGAATTTTTAGGAATAAATAAAATAAATGATAATAATAAGTAAGTAACGGAATAAATGCGAGAATTAGGATATTGGGAATTGAAAATTAAGTTCGGGAATTGAAAAACTGGAATTTCAGATAACTAAATTTGGGAATCGAAAATTTAAAGAATTATTTAGGGGCGGAATTTTGAATAAATGAACCGGTGAATAAATAAATGAACAGAATAGCGAAAGTATGGATAAATGATTACGAAGATGGGAATGTTGGAAATTGGAAATTGAAGTTAAAGATTTAGAAATTTGAAGAATTATTTAGAGAGTGGATTTTAAATAAGTGGATAAGTGAATAAGTAAAATGAATGGAATAATAGCAAAGACGAAATAATAAAGACTAGGTAAAAAATTGCGAAAGATAAAATTTTAGAGATTGGGGTTTGGATTTAGAGATTGAAAATTTGAGAAATCATTTAGAGATGATATTTTTAATATATGAATAAGTGAACAAATAAACGGATGAGATAATAATAATAACGAAAATAATCATTAAATAACTGAATGTGAATAGTGGAGTTTTTGATATTGGAAATTAAATTTGGAAGTCAGATTTTGAATAATTAAACTTTAATTATTGGAATTTTTTAAAAATAAATAAATAAATAAATAAATATGGAATAATAATAATAATAACAAAAATGATATTTAAATGAATAAAAGTGGATGGTGGAATGTTTGAGATTGAGAGTTAAATTTGGAAGTCAGATTTTGAAGAATTGAACTTTAATGATTGAAAATTTTAAATAAATAAATAAAAATATAGGGAATAATAATACTAGTTAACGAAAATAATATTTATATGAATAAAGGTGAATTGTGGAATTTTTTAGATAGAAAATTAAATTTGGACGTCGGATTTTTTAAGAATTGGACTTTAATGAATGAGATTAAATAAATAAATATGAAATAATAATAATAATAATTAACAAACATAATATTTAAATGAATGAAAGTGAATAGTGGAAATTTTGAGATTAAAAGTTAAATTTGGACATCGGATTTTCGAAGAATTGGACTTCAATGATTGAAATTTTTAAATAAATAAATATGGAATAATGTTACTAATTAATCAAAAATGATATTTGAACATATGAAAGTGAATAGTGGGATTTTTTAGATTGAAAATTAAATTTGAAAGTCGGATTTTTTAAGAATTGGACTTTAATTATTGGAATTTTTAAATACATATATATATATATATATATATATATATATGGAATAATAATACTAATTAACGAAAATAATATTTAAACGAATAAAGGTAAATACTGGAATTTTGAAATTTAAAATTAAATTTGGACGTTGGATTTTTGAAGAATTGGGAATTTAATGATTGAAATTTTTTTAAAAGAAATAAATAAATATGGAATAATAATACTAATTAACGAAAATAATATTTAAACAAATAAAAGTGAATAGTGGAATTTTTGGAGTTGAAAACTAAATTTGGAAGTCAGATTTTGAAGAATTGAACTTGAGTGATTGAAAATTTTAAATAAATAGGGAATAATAATACTAATTAACGAACATAATATTTAAGCGAACGAAAGCGAATAGTGGGAATTTTGAGATTGAAAATTAAATTTGGATGTTGGATTTTTGAAGAATTGGACTTTAATGATTGAAATTTTTAAATAAATATGAAATAATAATATTAATTAACAAACATAATTTTTAAACGAATAAAAATGAATAGTGGTATATATTTTTTTTTAGATTGAAAATTAAATTTGGACCTTGGAGAACCAGACCTAGAATTAGAACCTTAGAAAATCATTCCATGAATGGAAACTTTGGAAAATCGAATTTTTAAAAAAGGAACAAAGTTTATGTAAATTGAATTTTCGAGAATCAAAGTTTTGTAAACCGAATTTAAAATTAAATTTTAAAAAATTATTTCGAAAATGATATTTTGTATAATCAAATTTAAAATCTTCATAAAAAAAATTATTTGTATCATTAGAAAAAGGACTTAGGAGGGCCAACTACTTGGCCCAAACTTGGAGGATGGAACTTAAGGCCCACATGAACTAATCTAAGCCCACAACTTAAGGTTTGGGAGCCCACCAACAAAGGCCACCAGCAAAGTGTCACCTCATTTTAAAAAAAAACCAAAGGAATGGCCAACGGGTAGCAGGCTGGCGGTGAGGAATAGGGTCTGCATGTCGATGACGGCTAAGATGAAATGAAGGAATGGAGGTGGGGGCTGCCGCTTGCGCTGCCGCTGCCATTGCCGGTGCCGCTGGTCTCGTCGCCGTCTCTGCCGCTGGACGAAGATCTTGATGAAGAGGAAGGCGACGACGACGATGATTGGCGGGCTCCATCTCCGGCAGCGGCGGTTTGATGGGCAAAGTGGCGATCGTGGGCGGCAGCCTGGTGCAAGAGATTGAGGTCCCAACCTGAATCACCTTGAACAAGCCATGCTCGTGACTCACTCCACAGCCTAGCCTCTAACCCATCTCTCCCTCTCTCTATCTATTCATTGAGTGGCATTTAAACCCTCTTCTCTTCTACCTCTAACATGCGCCAACCTCCCGAGAGGTGGCGGTGGTGGTGCTGCAGCTGTTGGTGGCGCCGAAGACCTTGTGAACGATGGCGAACTTGTGGGGGTCGTCCAAGGAGAGGTGGGGGGGGGGGGGGGGGGGGGGGGGGGGCGGGCGTGGTGAAGATGCAGTCCTTGGCGTGTCGGCGGCAGAGAAGCTCGCGGGGGGTGCGGGGTGGATTTCCGCCCATTGAAGAAGGAGAGGAACGTGGGTGAGATAAGGGCGAGCATGGGTGATGATGGGTATTTACGTGGAAGTTACAGGGGGTGGTCATGCATGGGGCTGAGCTTTCTGGGTGAAGGTGGTCAAGCTCCCTCTCCTCTCGCCTGCCACTCAAGAGTGTCCCCCCCTCCAGTTGACCTCCGGTTTTCCTCTCAAAAGTCTCCCCGGAAAAAAAAACGTCTCCCCCCTTGATAGCCTCCTCCCCCCTGTGACCTCCCAAAACCCCTCAACCTCAAACCCTCCTGTCACCTATCACCCGCTCTCCTGTTTCTCCATCAGCAAGCATGGCCTCTCAACCACCCTTATGGCCAGCCATGCCCTTGTCCACCTGTTGGTTTCATGCAGAAAAGGGGTCCCCTCATCTCGAAAATGAATGAAAAAAAGCCTCCCCGGGTGGTCCCAGACAAATGGAAGAAACCATTGGTCTTTTAAGGGGTTTACAAATCACTTTTGAAAAGTATCATGATTACAAACTTAAAGCATTGTAATCAAAATCACTGCCAATTGGACTCTTAAGTATCATGATACCTTAGTCTTTCACATGTTAATAATATGAGGCTCGCACCATTCCTGCATACAGCAGGCAATTCTTCGTGGTCTGGAGGATTAGGAGCCATTCAACAAGCCAAGTTCTCCTCCCAAGTAGCTGTCGGTGCCTCAAATAATTCAAAATTGGAAAGAAATGGCAATTTCTTCTTGAAGTCCCTTATGTAGAACTGCTATTTCACTTCGGCGTCTTGCTCATGACATCCACGTATCCCATCTTTCATCTCCTCCAAAACACTTGTGGGAATTCCATGATTGACCACCTGAAAGAATCCCCAGGTTTCACAAGCATCCCGAATTTGGTCTATGATTTGAGCCTGTAGACTTCCCTTGCTATCAACCCCATCAAGGTCTATCAACGGAATACCCAACTACGACTACGAGTTGGTTGAACCTGATTCCGCTTGCAGATTAAACTTTGGTTGATGAATATGCGGGGGATCTTTGTTACCCCAGCATCTACAAGCCCCTTGACGCCAGTTTTTGAACCATCAAAAGCTTTTAATTCACTTTCCCGATCATATTCAGATTGAATTCCTGCTTGGGAATTAGTTGAGCTTGTGAGCATCATTTTTAGATTCCTTTCTTTCTTCATCATTTGTAATTATTTAAATCTAAAAGCTTTAAATTCTCCTTCATCCTATCCACCAATTTTTATATTATAACCACAATTATATAAACTACGATGCTTCCTCAAAAAATATATGTTGGGTGCCCTAAAAACAGAAAGGTTGAATTTTATATTGAAGGATTAATATTAAGTAAGATTTAATTAACAATTACTTATATTATAAATATTTTTTTATATTTATTACTTAAATATAAATGTTTGAAAAACCAATGATCCAATATAGTAATGCATAGGGTAAATAAGTGATTTTAAAAAAATATAATATAAATGTTGAAAATTTCAATTTAAATAATCCTTCGAGAGTATAAAATGTTTAGGAATGATCAATCATAAGTGAAACAAGATTTTTACTTGGAAAATAATAAATAGGATTATTATTTGAAAACTCAATAAATTTTATTCTGTTTAAAAAAGTATCAAAATAAATATCTCATTTAAGCAATGGCGAGCCCAAATATTTTTAGGTAAGGTATTTATAAATCTAGGAACATTATAATAAATAAAATTTAAAGAATTCCCAAACATAAAACCTTTTAAAAATAGAAAGATGAATCTCCAAAATTCTTGAAGAATTATGTCTTGAGCACTTGAGTGCTCTCCTTAGCGCTTGAGTGGTGAAGGTTTTTAAAAACATTTTTAAAATATTTTTAACTAAATTTTAAAAATCTTAGTCTACATTATCCCTTAACCAATATTAATTTATTTTTCATAAATCTTTCTATACTTACATGTGTTATCTCTATTAATCACAATATTCAAAGGAGAGTAAGACACGATTTTAAAAAAACCATAAATCAAAACAAATGGAATAAAATTTCATCCTTAAATTGCATAGCCTAATGTACCATAAGTTTTGGGGCATGGTTTATTTTTATGATCATGAAAATTCATAGTTTCATTCAATTACTACTGAAATTCTGGTTTCATTTTCTTTGTGGGAGTTCTTTCCAATGACTTGAAAATGTAGATAACTATTCACAACTCAGGTTGTTCATTCCTTGGTAAAGAACCATCAATTCATCAGTTTTGAGTTCAAGCTTACTGACAGAGAAAAATATAAATAAATAAAAATTAAAAGAATAATCAAATGTACAGAATCATGCATATTTTTGTTGAGATAGCATGGGAGTTCAATGTAACCTCTAGACCCAAGAAACAAAAAGCCTAATAAATAACCGATAAATAAATAAAAAGAGAGGTGAAGAAACAGAGAAGAAAAGCCCACTAGAAACTTAGATTACATGGCATCAGAAAGTTTTGAAAGCTCAAATGTGCCTTGCACATATGTGGTATTTCAATACATGCCTGTTTGCATAACCTTTCCTGATGTGGATAGACCATAAGAAGGCTTCTACTTCACATTCAAATCAATTACATAAGCAGTTCAATGTTTCGAGTTTCAGTATGCCCACAAATATGATAGCAACTCCCAATTTATACATACCTTACTAAGGAAACTACTATTAAAAGTTGAAACAATAGCCAACTCAATCACAAATAGGATAAACCCTTCCACTTCCTGGAGATTCAATTATTCCTAACCCTTCATCATCTCCATTGCCAAACTAAAGCTTGAAATGCTGGAGAGCAGAAGTCCCATCAAACCTTTCTGCTCTGTGGTAGGTACCATAGTCTCTTGCTGTGGTTTCCTTGTACTTTGGAGGATTCTCTTCTGATAACAACTCCTTGATTGGTCCGTAGAGTTTTGAGGGTGGCAGACTAGATGGAGAAAAAAAGCTGCCCACTGATACTCTTGGGCCTTTATGATTTGCCAACACCCTGTGTTTTGCACTCCTAAACATGTCGTTGGATACAAGCTAAAAACTCAAACAAAAAACGTCATTGGAGAAAGTGTTAATAGTTGATAAATCTTGTCATCAGTACTCCATTTGGTTGATCAAATGGCTGTCTCTTTAGTTATATTGTAATGCACATTTCATTTTGGTTTGAATAAATGACCAGCAGGGTAAAACACTTAACCACGCAAAATTGGCAATTTTGATACTTACAGAAACTGAAACATAGTATGTCCACTGGTATACTCCAACAATGAACTTATGAAAAGAGTTATTACTACATTAGCAATACACAAAGGACCCAATATTGGATTCATGGCCTGAAAATTATTCAGTCAAACAGTAGGAGTGGGAAAGTGGACCAATAGAGTAAGTAGATCAGGAGTAGTATAATGTAGAATTACCTGCAGAAGATCTCCAGTGTTTATCACTAGTGCTCCAGGCACCGGGTTCACATTGACCCATTGTTTCTCATGGAGAACTTGGAGACCACCCACTTGGTCTTGTAAAAGTACAGTGAGGAATGTTGGATCAGTATGAGTTATGGTGCCCATAGTCAACTCTGGTTCTGGGCAAGCTGGGTAGTAATGAGACACAAGGAAAAGGCCCTCAGCACATTCCATGTCTTTCAAATGGTTTGAATTGAGGCCAAGAGCCTCTGCAACTAATTCAAACAGAGTATTAGCCAACATCTTTACTTGCTTCGAGTATTCCATGATTATATCTCTGCAAGTTGATCAAGCACATGTAATGGCAGCATTTGAAAGTAGGTTAGTTACTTAGTGTTGCACATGTTAATATGACTGACAACATACCTGCATACTGCAGGCATATCTGTTGGGTCTGGTGGATTAGGAGCAATAATACAAGAAAAGGAATCCTTCCAAGTAGCTGCTGGTGCCTGAAATAGATCAAAATTGGATACAAATGTCACCTTTTTGGAGAAATCACGAGTATAAAACTCTTTCTTCACTTCAGTGTCTTGCTCATTAAATCTACGCATTCCTTTGATCATCTCCTCCAAAACATTTTCAAGAATTCCATGATTGACAATCTGAAAAATGCCCCAAATCTCACAAGCATTTCGAACTTTGTCAATGATTTTAGCACGTAGAATTGCATCACTGTTGACACCTTCTAGGTCTATGATTGGAATTTGAAGCTGGGCATTAGTGGAAACTGACTTCTCACGGAGATTATGTTGTGGATGGATGAACATACGTGGGATCTTTGCCACCCCAGCATCTACAAGCCCCTTCACACCAGCTTTTGAATCATCAAAAGCAATTAACTCACTTTTCCGGTCATATTCAGAGTCCATTCCTTCTCGAGTGTTGCCTGTGATCATATTTTTTGTGTTTTTTTCTGTAGGATAATCAATGGGAAAAGAGTGAAATTCTGTATTTTGAACAAATCTTAAGGAAAAGGTAGGGAGAAAGGGATCTTGCATAGTACTTGGTCTAAAAAAGGTTAGTTTGGGACCAAAACTTCCAATTAGTACCACATTATGAGTGCAGTGAGTTTATGACAGCATGGAAGGGTGGTGGCAGCATCAACAATAACTTTGAACTATAGCCTCCACATGTATAGTGGCATTTGGGAAGAGGCTTTAACTTGACAAATTTGTTATCAAAACTGCCAGTTACTTGCTCTGTGGAATCAATTTTCGTTTTCCATGCAGAACAAGTAAAAAAGACGCAAAATGCAAGTACTGTGTAAACTTTTTTTCTTGACAAGGACAAGACAGAAGTCCATTTCTAAAGGAGAAAAGGGGCTCAAATGGCAGAAAACAGAGTTTTCTCTAGGAGGAAGTTACCATAAACTTCTCAGCATTGAAGTTGGGGTATATATGTGAATGCATCTAAATGATTGCTTCTTGTTTATTACAATTCTTTGAGAAGTCTGTGGATCAGAAGAACACTGACCTAATGAAGCTTACCTCTAGCTTATTCCAGTATGTAAAATCGGGTACTTCCGCTTGTGCGAAATGTCCTGAAGACTCTCACTGTCAGGCCACAGAACTCAAATTGGAAACCACACTACCCCACCATCACATTTAACTTAAAGACTTCTTGATCTCCAGGGTTCTCCGGGAAGAAACCTTCAGAGTCTTCACGCTTGAGGCCACTGACCTTCTTTACTGTTAAAGACTCTTCTGCACAGCCTTGACTGCAAGGATCTCAGCTACAAAATGTATATGTAGCACCACTACCTATACAAAGGAAGCTTGGCTCTCATTCTACATAGTCCTCTTCCTCAAACAATATCAGGGTAAGACATTGAGTAGAGGTTAAGGTTCAGGACTAGGTGCTGTTTGGCTGCAGGAATGTTGTTTTAGTTTGGGTATCTTGGTCTCTTTAATATTTGACTACAATTTTCCTAAGGTTGTTGGGTTATATGATTTGATTTGCATCACGGTAATAGTATAAATCCACTATGCCATGTGATGTTCAGAAAAAAAATTCAAATTTAATAATATAAATCCACTATGCCATGTGATGTTCATCATTCAATTAATTAGTTATCAAAAAAAAATTAACTTAGTAGAGACGAAGGGAATCTAACATATTTTAACTGTGTATCCACATAGACTTGTTCCTAGGAGTTTGCAAGCTTTTTCTTAGTTCACACCACCGATGGTACAGATTAAACCGTATGGGAAGGTTTGTCAAGATTGACATGGGTATTTGTTTCTAAACTCAAATTTCATATTTCCAGTCATCTTCACATCAACAAGAGCATATTAACTAACCAACACGATGTTAAAATTGCTGCCTTCAATAATCAATTACACTATCAGCTCAATCGCAAAATAACTAAGTGTTCATACAAATAGAAGGTGGATTTCCCTTCAATGGATTACTGGGTCAGCTAAGTCAGTTCCAAAACAACTCCCAGATCAGTAATGAGTCAATTGGAAACAGAACGGATCTGAAGGAAAACTGAGCAGACTCAATCACAGAGGAGAAACAAATGGTTAAAAAAATATGAACCGAGTCAGGAAATCAATTCCGAATATCCAAGCATCCTTACCCATTCAATCTCGATCATGAATACATAGTGAGTCTAGCCACACCCAAAAAAAAAAAAAAACAAACAAACAAAGAATCGAAGCACTCCTCAGAGGAACTCAATTGTGGGCAGTGAAATGAAGGTCATACCAGAAAATTTGGGTTGCTGCAGCTGGTGGCGAAGTGGCACTGTTGCAGTTTAAAAAATGGCAAACATGCCCTCCGGAACTAGTGCCAATACTCCATTTGCGACACAACCTGCTATAATTTGTTGTCAATTATCCTGGAGATTATGTTGTGGATGGATGAATATACGAGGGATCTTTGTCACCCATCCATCTACGAGTCCCTTTACACAAAGTTTGGTATCATCAAAAGCTTTTATTTCACTGTTCCAGTCATTTTGCGATTCGATTTCTGCCTCAACTTGGTTCTCACTAATTTTTCCTTAGTGAAATGAAAACTGTGTTTGGAGTGAGAAACACTCTGCTTATTCGTTAAAGGCTTCTGAATCATCAAAAGCTATAGGCTCACCTTCCTAAGCAAAATCTTTTATTTACTCTATTGATTTCTTTTACCTTTCTGTAAGTGCATTTGTTGTAAATATTTTAGTACATAGGCCAACTTTCTTCTTTTTTCTTGAAAAAATAAATGTCAACTACCTTTGCTGCAAAAAAATTCCAAACTTCGTTTCCACTACATGTGCTAAAGGCCTAAAAGGCTGAGTCAGGTGGGCTCAGACCTTATCCATGAGTACAGATTGAGCTGGGGAAGTCTGGGGAACACGTGGGGAGAAGGAAAAGGATGCAGAGGCAGGGGGACATGCCTTAATCTTTGGGAGAATTGTGTTTTCATGGGTAATTGAAGTAATGTCCTCCTATCACTCATGATTAAATTCAAAACCCAACGAAAGAGTAGAAATTGAGAGAAATAATATTGTCTTTAAAAAATTCTTAAAATACCCTTGACTATTAAATGAAAAAACTAACTAATCACTTCACCTTTCTCATTCTCTCTTTGACTCTTTTACCCTTCTCTCACCTATTTAATAGTGGAACTAAGTTGAATTTTTTTTTTTTCATCAAATTGAATATGAAAGATGGTTAAAAATTATTATTGTCAAATACATTTTTGAAGTGAATAACTTTTAAATACATCATTAAATATTATTCTTTTTCAAATTTACATAATATACAATAAATATTTTTTAAATATGCTGAAAACTTACATAATATATAATAAATATTATTTTTTATTTCAAACTTATGTTATTTCTCATATATATTAAATAATTTTTAAACACTTCATAAAATATTAGTATTATTTGTTTGTTCTAACTTATAAATTACATATCATCAAATTTTTTTTCCAAATTTATAGAACATATAATAAATACTTTTTAAATATCTCGTAAAATATTATTATTATTTTTTCTAACTTGCAAATTAGACACATGATGTTTATTATTTCAAAAATAATGTAAACACTCACATGCATGTATATAATATTAATAAAAAAGACAATATAAAGTTTTCAAAATATTCAAAATTTCTCCATTCCAAAATTACCTAATTTCTCTCCACACTAATACTATATATTTTTTAATAAATATTTAAATATTTAAAACCATTAAAATAAATACTTTCTTATTAAATCAATTTTTTCAAAGTAATAAGATAAAAATCATAAAATCTTCAAAACTATAATTACAACAAATATTTTTTATTTTAAAACTAATTTCATAATTTAAATTAATGATTTAAAAAATAAAAATATTTTAAAAATATTTTTTGTTTATTTTTAATTCCATTTAAATATGATTTTTTTAATCTCTATTGATAACAATAAAATTATGTTTATAAAAGCAAAATAGTAAAAATATATATTTCATTTAGTTTACTTATAATGAACAATTCAAACATGATTGATTTTAATTTTATTTCCTATGTGTTAATTTTTGTAGGGAATGTCTTAATGACATAGTTTGGTAAAAAAAGAAGAAAAAAAAAACTATCAATAGTCGTCTTAATGTCAAACTCAAGTTGTTTAAAAATTGTACAAAACATATTAAGAATCTTGTACACCCTTGTACATTAACACATTTCCCTTGTACAGTTAGTGTAATATGCTTGTATAATGACACAAATTTCATATCTCTCATAAGTTATATGTCTATGTAGGTGTATTAATCATATTTTCAATGATTTGGCTGAGAAAATGGTGGGTGATTTAAGGTCATTTTTTTTTTCCCAAATATCATTATTGGGGAAAATATTGGAATTTTCATGTGAGAGTTAAATAAAGTGCATGACATAGGTATACAATCCTTGGGTGACAAGGAAAATAAAAAAGTGGTTTAGAATATATTGAAATCATTCACAAAGGGTAATCTTGTACACCTTTGTACAATTAGTACATTTCCCTTGTACAGTTAGTATAATACCATTGTATAATGTCATAAATTTTATATCGCTCCTAAGTTATGTGTCCACATAGGAGTGTTTAACCATATTTTCAATGGTTTAGTTGAAAATATGGTGGATGATTTAAGGTCAAAAAAAATTTCCCCAAATATCATTATTGGGGAAAACATTGGAATTTCCATATGGGAATTAAATAAAGTGTATGACATATATGTACAATTCATGAGTGATAAAAAAAATAAATGAATGACTCATAATCGATTATAATCTTTCACAAAGGGTAACCTTGTACACATTTGTACACTTAGTATGTTTATCTTATACAGTTAGTGTAATACAATTGTACAGTGGCACAACAAATGAATAAATAATTTTTTAAATTTTCATATAAAAAAAATAGTACTAAACAAGGTTTTCAATTTTCATTTTTAAAAATAGTTTTCATTTTTTAATTAAACATATTTTCAAAAAGAGACAATATAGAAAATAAAAATTATTTTTAAAAATAAAAAAATAAAAAATAAAAAATAAAAACTAGAAAAATATTTTAAAACCAAACTCAAATATAATCTATATAATTTTTAACTACTTATTTTCATCTAAAATAAGTAAATTTACATTTCAACCCTTTTATAAAAGAAAAATTCAATCTCTACTATGTATTGATATAATCCACTTATAAAATTAGGTCATATGAAAACATTTTAATTGAATACTTAAAATAAAAACTCTTAATCTATCCTCTTTCTTTTTTTTTTTCTTTTTCTTATTTTAATAAATTTTCAATTAATTAAAATCATTAAAAAAAAAATCCTTAATAAAAAAATTTGTAACATTTCATATAACTTATTACTAAAAATCATGTTCAAAAAGTTATTAAAATAAGGAAGGAAGAAGATTAGAAAAAATTAAACTTTTTATTTTCTAATAGTAAAAAAAAAACTTTAAAATACTTTTTAGTATAAAAGAAATTAAAATAGTGAATATATTTATTTTAAACAGTATTTTAATCATTAAATTATTTACTTCTAAAATATAAAAGATAAAAATAAATGTAAAAGATAATTTTTATTTATTTAATTTAATATTTTTTAGAAAGTATTTTCCAAAATAGTCTTTGAATCATTAATATAATTTTTTATTTATAATTTAAAAATAAAAAATAATGTTGATTTTTCAATTATTTATAAAAGAGTTTTAAAAAATAATGAAAAATCCAAAAATGGTTAAATAAGAAAAAATAGTGGCTTGTGAAAAGTGGTAAAATAAAGACAAAAATGAGTCAAGTAAGTATTTTTGTCAATTACTATCTCATATCCTTATAATCAATTATGAGTGGTTGAAAGACCTTTCCTTAATTATCAAGCCTATATGGGTTGAAAACATAATTGTCCCTTAATCTTTTAGGGGTAGGGCTTGGCTGACTTTTCTTCACTTCAAACAAAAAATAACCCAATCTCTTCACTTCCTTCAAGTATTGGACCACTATCAAGTGAATTAATCATTGTTTAACATAAATACTTGAAAGCAGCTCGACTGTTGCTTGTTGAAAGTAGAGTTTATGGGAAATTTTTAACCTTTTTTTTTTTCTGCAAGTTTTGAGATTGTAGAAATCATTTGGGATTGGTTTTGAGAGAGTTAGAAACTGCTTCTTAATATTTGGAAGTACTTTCTTGCAAAAGTGAGGTGTTTGACAAACTTTTGAGAGCCGCTTCTAAAAACTTGAAGAACCATTTGGTATGTGATTTTTCCAAAAATCACTTTTGAAAAGTATCATGATTACAAACTTAAAACATTGTAATCAAAATCACTGCCAATTGGATTCTTAAGTATCATGATACCTTAGTCTTTCACATGTTAATAATATAAGGCTCGCACCATTCCTGCGCATACAGCAGGCAATTCTTCGTGGTCTGGAGGATTAGGAGCCATTGAACAAGCCAAGTTCTCCTCCCAAGTAGCTGCCGGTGCCTGAAATAATTCAAAATTGGAAAGAAATGGCAATTTCTTCTTGAAGTCCCTTATGTAGAACTGCTATTTCACTTCGGCGTCTTGCTCATGACATCCACGCATCCCATCTGTCATCTCCTCCAAAACACTTGTGGGAATTCCATGATTGACCACCTGAAAGAATCCCCAGGTTTCACAAGCATCCCGAACTTGGTCTACGATTTGAGCCTGTAGACTTCCCTTGCTATCAACCCCATCAAGGTCTATCAACGGAATACCCAACTACGACTACGAGTTGGTTGAACCTGATTCCGCTTGCAGATTAAACTTTGGTTGATGAATATGCGGGGGATCTTTGTTACCCCGGCATCTACAAGCCCCTTGACGCCAGTTTTTGAACCATCAAAAGCTTTTAATTCACTTTCCCGATCATATTCAGATTGAATTCCTGCTTGGGAATTAGTTGAGCTTGTGAGCATCATTTTTAGATTCCTTTCTTTCTTCATCATTTGTAATTATTTAAATCTAAAAGCTTTAAATTCTCCTTCATCCTATTGACCAATTTTTATATTATAACCACAATTATTTAAACTACGATGCTTCCTCAAAAAATATATGTTGGGTGCCCTAAAAACAGAAAGGTTGAATTTTATATTGAAGTATTAATATTAAGTAAGATTTAATTAACAATTACTTATATTATAAATATTTTTTTATTACTTAAATATAAATGTTTGAAAAACGAATGATCTAATAGAGTAATGCTCGGGATGGGTAAATAAGTGATTTTTAAAAAATATAATATGAATATTGAAAATTTCAATTCAAATAATCCTTGGAGAGTATAAAATATTCACAACTGATCAATCATAAGTGAAACATGATTTTTACTTGGAAAATAATAAATAGGAATATTATTATTTGAAAACTCAATATATTTTATTCCGTTTAAAAAAGTATCAAAATAAATATCTCATTTAAGCAATGACGAGCCCAAATAATTTTAGGTAAGGTATTTATAAATCTAGGAACGTTATAATAAATAAAATTTAAAGAATTCCCAAACATAAAACCTTTTAAAAATAGAAAGATGAATCTCCAAAATTCTTGAAGAATTGTGTCATGAGCACTTGAGTGCTCTCCTTAGCGCTTGAGTGGTGAAGGTTTTTAAAAACATTTTAAAAATATTTTTAACTCAATTTTAAAAATCGTAGTCTACATTATCCCTTAACAGATATTAATTTATTTTTCTTAAACCTTTCTATACTTACATGTGTTATCTCTATTAATCACAATATTCAAAGGAGAGTAAGACACTATTTAAAAAAAAACCATAAATCAAAACAAATGGAATAAAATTTCATCCTTAAATTGCATAGCCTAATGTGCCATCAGTTTTGGGGCATGGTTTATTTTTATGATCATGAAAATTCATAGTTTCATTCAATTACTATTGAAATTCTGATTTCATTTTCTTCGTGGGAGTTCTCTCCAATGACTTGAAAATGTAGATAATTGTTCACAACTCAGTTGTTCATTCCTTGGTAAACAATCATCAATTCATTAGTTTTGAGTTCAAGCTTACTGACAAAGAAAAATATAAATAAATAAATAATTAAAAATTAAAAGAATAATCAAATGTACAAAATCATGCATATTTTTGTTGAGATAGCATGGGAGTTCAATGTAACCTCTAGACCTAAGAAACAAGAAGCCAAATAAATAATCGATAAATAAATAAAAAGAGAGGTGAAGAAACAGAGAAGAAAAGCCCACTAGAAACTTAGATTACATGGCATCAGAAAGTTTGTTGAGATAGCACATATGTGGTATTTCAATACATGCCTGTTTGCATAAGCTTTCCTGATGTGGATAGACCATAACAAGGCTTCTACGTCACATTCAAATCAATTACATAAGCAGATCAATGTTTCGAGTTTCAGTATGCCCACAAATATGATAGCAACTCCCAATTTATACATACCTTACTAAGGAAACTACTATTAAAAGTTGAAACAATAGCCAACTCAATCACAAATAGGATAAACCCTTCCACTTCCTGGAGATTCAATTATTCCTAACCCTTCATCATCTCCATTGCCAAACTAAAGCTTGAAATGATGGAGAGCAGAAGTCCCATCATGCCTTTCTGCTCTGTGGTAGGTACCATAGTCTCTTGCTGTGGTTTCCTTGTACTTTGGAGGATTCTCTTCTGATAACAACTCCTTGATTGGTCCGTAGAGTTTTGAGGGTGGCAGACTAAATGGAGAAAAAAAGCTGCCCACTGATACTCTTGGGCCTTTATGATTTGCCAACACCCTGTGTTTTGCACTCCTAAACATGTCGTTGGATACAAGCTAAAAAATCAAACAAAAAACGTCATTGGAGAAAGTGTTAATAGTTGATAAATCATGTCATCAGTACTCCATTTGGTTGATCAAATGCCTGTCTCTTTTAGTTATATTGTAATGCGCATTTCATTTTGGTTTGAATAAATGACCAGCAGGGTAAAACACTTAAGCACGCAAAATTGGCAATTTTGATACTTACAGAAACTGAAACATAGCATGTCCACTGGTATACTCCAACAATGAACTTATGAAAAGAGTTATTACTACATTAGCAATACACAAAGGACCCAATATTGGATTCATGGCCTGAAAATTATTCAGTCAAACAGTAGGAGTGGGAAAGTGGACCAATAGAGTAAGTAGATCAAGAATAGTAGAATCTAGAATTACCTGCAGAAGATCTCCAGTGTTTATCACTAGTGCTCCAGGCACCGGGTTCACATTGACCCATTGTTTCTCATGGAGAACTTGGAGACCACCCACTTGGTCTTGTAAAAGTACAGTGAGGAATGCTGGATCAGTATGAGTTTTGGTGCCCATAGTCAATTCTGGCTCTGGGCAAGCTGGGTAGTAATGAGCCACAAGGAGAAGGCCCTCAGCACATTCCATGTCTTTCAAATGGTTTGAATTGAGGCCAAGAGCCTCTGAAACTAATTCAAACAGAGTATTAGCCAACATCTTTACTTGCTTCGAGTATTCCATGATTATATCTCTGCAAGTTGATCAAGCACATGTAATGGCAGCATTTGAAAGTAGGTTAGTTACTTAGTGTTGCACATGTTAATATGACTGACAACATACCTGCATACCGCAGGCATATCTGTTGGGTCTGGTGGATTAGGAGCAATAATACAAGAAAAGGAATCCTTCCAAGTAGCTGCTGGTGCCTGAAATAGATCAGAATTGGATACAAATTTCACCTTTTTGGAGGAATCACGAGTATAAAACTCTTTCTTCACTTCAGTGTCTTGCTCATTAAATCTACGTATTCCTTTGATCATCTCCTCCAAAACACTTTTCAGAATTCCATGATTGACAATCTGAAAAATGCCCCAAATCTCACAAGCATTTCGAACTTTGTCAATGATTTTAGCACGTAGAATTGCATCACTGTTGACACCTTCTAGGTCTATGATTGGAATTTGAAGCTGGGCATTAGTGGAAACTGACTTCTCACGGAGATTATGTTGTGGATGGATGAACATACGTGGGATCTTTGCCACCCCAGCATCTACAAGCCCCTTCACACCAGCTTTTGAATCATCAAAAGCAATTAACTCACTTTTCCGGTCATATTCAGAGTCCATTCCTTCTCGAGTGTTGCATGTGATCATATTTTTTGTGTTTTTCTGTAGGATAATCAATGGGAAAAGAGTGAAATTCTGTATTTTGAACAAATCTTAAGGAAAAGGTAGGGAGAAAGGGATCTTGCATAGTACTTGGTCTAAAAAAGGTTAGTTTGGGACCAAAACTTCCACAATTAGTACCACATTATGAGTGCAGCGAGTTTATGACAGCATGGAAGGGTGGTGCCAGCATCAACAATAACTTTGAACTATAGCCTCCACAGGTATAGTGGCATTTGGGAAGAGGCTTTAACTTGACAGATTTGTTATCAAAACTGCCAGTTACTTGCTCTGTGGAATCAATTTTCGTTTTCCATGCAGAACAAGTAAAAAAGACGCAAAATGCAAGTACTGTGTAAACTTTTTTTCTTGACAAGGACAAGACAGAAGTACATTTCTAAAGGAGAAAAAGGGGCTCAAATGGCAGAAAGCAGAGTTTTCTCTAGGAGGAAGTTACCATAAACTTCTCAGCATTGAAGTTGGGGTATATATGTGAATGCATCTAAATGATTGCTTCTTGTTTATTACAATTCTTTGAGAAGTCTGTGGATCAGAAGAACACTGACCTAATGAAGTTTACCTCTAGCTTATTGGAGTATGTAAAATCGGGTACTTCCGCTTGTGCGAAATGTCCTGAAGACTTTCACTGTCAGGCCACAGAACTCAAATTGGAAACCACCCTACCCCACCATCACATTTAACTTAAAGACTTCTTGATCTCCAGGGTTCTCCGGGAAGAAACCTTCAGAGTCTTCACGCTTGAGGCCACTGACCTTCTTTACTGTTAAAGACTCTTCTGCACAGCCTTGACTGCAAGGATCTCAGCTACAAAATGTATATAAAGGATCTCTTCTGCACCACCACCTATATAAAGGAAGCTTGGCTCTCATTCTACATAGTCCTCTTCCTCAAACAATATCAGGGTAAGACATTGAGTAGAGGTTAAGGTTCAGGACTAGGTGCTGTTTGGCTGCAGGAATGTTGTTTTAGTTTGGGTACCTTGGTCTCTTTAATATTTGACTACAATTATCCTAAGGTTGTTGGGTTACATGATTTGATTTGCATCACGGTAATAGTATAAATCCACTATGCCATGTGATGTTCAGAAAAAAAATTCTAATTTAATAATACAACTTTGTGGTACCTGTTCATCATTCAATTAATTAATTATCAAAAAAAATTTAACTTAGTACAAATATACCAACCAAGTATGAAGCGGAATCTAACATATTTTAACTGTGTATCCACATAGACTTGTTCCTAGGATTTGCAAGCTTTTTCTTAGTTACACCACCGATGGTACAGATTAAACCGTATGGGAAGGTTTGTCAAGATTGACATGGGTATTTGTTTCTAAACTCAAATTTCATATTTCCAGTCATTTTCACATCAACAAGAGCATATTAACTAACCAACACAATGTTAAAATTTCTGCCTTCAATAATCAATTACATTATCAGCTCAATCGCAAAATAACTAAGTGTTCATACAAATAGAAGGTGGATTTCCCTTCAATGGATTACTGGGTCAGCTAAGTCAGTTCCAAAACAACTCCCAGATCAGTAATGAGTCAATTGGAAACAGAACGGATCTGAAGGAAAACTGAGCAGACTCAATCACAGAGGAGAAACAAATGGTTAAAAAAATATGAACCGAGTCAGGAAATCAATTCCGAATATCCAAGCATCCTTACCCATTCAACCTCGATCATGAATACATGGTGAGTCTAGCCACACCCCAAAAAAAAAAAAAAAAAAACAAAGAATCGAAGCATTCCTCAGAGGAACTCAAATGTGGGCAGTGAAATGAAGGTCATACCAGAAAATTTGGGTTGCTGCAGCTGGTGGCGAAGTGGCACTGTTGTAACGTTCGCGCAACGCTTCTTTGCTATCGCCGCAGAAGATGGAGAGCCGCCGGAAATAAAGGTAGAAGTTGTCTTCTTTGCTATGGCGAATATTTAAAAGGATCTGCCAAAAACAAAAAGTTGACAACGTGGAAGAAAGAAAAGGGAAAATGGACGAAGAAAGCTATGGCGAATATTTAGAAGGATCGGCCAAAAATAAAAAGTTGACAACGTGGAAGAAAGAAAATGGAAAATGGACGAAGAAAGCAAACCTCAGCTCATTGGCAATGTTCAAAGCCAATTTTCAAAAACAGGTTAGAGAATACTCATTGAAAATAGTTAATTATTTTTTAAACTTAAATATGAAAAAGATTTTAAGCATAATTATTTTGGAAACTTAAATATGAAAAATAATTTTTTTTAGTATTATCTTATATATAATTGTAGACTCTCAATTTTGTCCTTCTAGCACATGTCCTATTAGATACTTATTTGATACTTTACAGTAGTTCTTTGGTGGCCCATAGCTACTCATACTACTTACCTTTTTTGAGCCACCTCGGAGACTTTGGTTGAGGGATTATCTGACCCCTTATTGTGACCCTTGACAACCTTAATTTAGAATTAGACTTTTCATTCATTTTTATGATAGTTTTTAGATACACTTGGCCCATTAAGCACCATCCTAGGCCCACTTAGATTCACCTTGACCCGCTTAGACCCACCTAGGCACCTTCTAGCCTACACGCACTCACTTTAGGTCCACTTAGGCATCTTGGCCCACCTATGTCACATTTTCGGTAATTCCTACATGACTTACATAATTTGCATGATTTGCACTTTTAATGTTTGCATGTACTCGATTTCTTATTTATTTATTTATCTATTTTATTTTATTTTATTTATTTATTTACTTGTTTATTTATTATTATTTGGTTAGTTATTTGTTTTTATTTATTTATTTGATAGAATATTGCATGAGATTGATGATTAATTGTGTAAATTGATGTCTTAATTATTTTTGTGTACCTATGATAGACATAATGTTTTTTAATTGCATAATTTTAAATTAGTTTTAATTTTCAATTTCATGACCTTTACTAATTTTAATTCTTATTTTATTTTGACATGTGATTCGAATGCACACATTGGAGAAGATTCTCGATGTAATGTACATGGCTGCATATATGTGGGGATATTCTATGCAACATGGAAAGGAGATTTATAGTGTTAAAGAAAGGAAAGCAGATCACGGCTGAATGAAGGATGGAAAGAAGATTTTTTATTTTTCTAAAAAACGAGCTGCCATCTATTTGGAAGGAAGATCACCAAAATTTTGGAGAAAAGAAAGTGACATCTGCATTATTTTATAAAGTTACCTTCACCATGCATATAAGGAAGACACGGCTACAAGGAAGGGAAGGAAGTTGCTGCCCATAGAAGAATATATGGAAACTTCCATACAAAAAGAAATTGACGTCTTGGGAAGAGAGAATGGGGCTTTTGATTATACAGACATTCAAGGAGGATTAGGCGAGGGCGCTAACAAGGTTCTATTATCTGCATATTCTGTGCGATCCGAAACAGCAGATTTACAAGCCTTGTGATTATGTCATCAAGACAGCGCAAACGGGACCCATAACCTGTGGGAAGCCAATATTGAAGTCTTCCATTCCTGTTCTCTGTACCGTCCACTTACAAAAGGCTCATAAATATCTCCACAGCCGCATGAAGGAGTCCATGCACAATTCTAATTTTCCAAGAACACGCGCACAGGTCAAATCGGGAGAGCTGCACACACAACAGGTCGGAGACATTTAGAATCAGATTTTTGAGGTAGGGGGTTGGAACTCAGCTGCACTATTCTGGGAAGGAGGGGAGATCTCCATCAAAGCGGGTAGGAATTTCATCCCCTTTATGCGTGTTGACGCCTTGATTTAATGAAGAAGATTCTATACACATTCAGTCGTGTTGATGCCTTGGTTAAATGGAAAGGCTTTCATTCACTTTTAGCCGTGTTAACACTTTGATTATGATGGAGAATGGGCAGCCACTTTGTGAATATTAATTACTTGATTCCAATCAGGTTTCAATGGCCTTGCATATAAAATCTCCATGGATGACTTTTATAACGGCTTAATGGAGATAATGGCCTTGAATTTATAAATGAATTTTAAAATAGCTTAATGGAGATAATGGCCTTGAATTTATAAATTTCCATGGATGAATCACGGAATATATGGTTGCATATGGAGAATTCCTTTGAAGGTAGTTTCATGCAAAAGGTGAATTCTTGAAAACTGAATTTTGTGGTGGACACGCGAGAATTGTGGCTGTGAATGGAAGCTTTTTCATGGCTGAAAATTCACAATGAAATGTGTTGGAAATTTGGTGAAGGACCATTGATAAGTGAGCTGAAAATTATGGCAGAATAGTGGAGGAAATTATGACTCCATGTTGTTAGTGGAGTGACTGAATTTTCTGTTAAATATATATGTGCATTTGACGAGGGTCTTCAACGGCTGAAAATTGATGAAGAAGTAAGAGAGAACACACAAGGAATTTTATTTCTTTGGCAGAGAGAGGAATTTTTTTCAGAGAGGACACGCACAAGAGCTTTTTGGGGAGCAGCAGAGGACTTCAAACACTAATTGAGCTGCCATTTTGACACATCAAGAGAGTATTTTTCTAACACAATACAGGTTAGTTTTCGGTTTTCGATACAATATTTCTCTTTTTTAGTTTGAGTTTTAGTTTATTGGTTTAATTAATTGTTTGTGATAAATTCTTTTAAATCTCGATTTCGAACAATCTTTTATTTTTATTAGATTAAATGTCCTCTTTTATGATCGCAATTCATTAGTTCTATGCTAGTTTATTTAATTCACATAAAAGTTTAAATAAAGTTTGTGTTTTTTTAATTCTAATTAATTCAATTTTAATTTGTTTTTAGTTTAAATGCATTTGTCCACCTTAATTTATTAGTTTAAATAATTTGAGAGATAAAGTTTCTTTTTTTTTTTTAATTCCGAATCAATTTAATTATAGTTTATTTTTAATTTGAATGTGTTATTGATCTTAATTCTTTAGTTTAATTGATCTTGTGAGGTAAAATTTATATTTTTAATTCCAATGAGTTTAATTATAGTTTATTTTTAATTTGAATATGTTATTGATCTTAATTCTTTAGTTTAATTGATCTTGTGAGGTAAAATTTATATTTTTAATTCCAATTAGTTTAATTCTAGTTTATTTTTAATTTGAATATGTTATTGATCTTAATTCTTTACTTTAATTGATCTTGTGAAGTAAAATTTATATTTTTAATTCCAATTAGTTTAATTTTAGTTTATTTTTAATTTGAATGTCTTATTGATCTTAATTCTTTAGTTTAATTGATCTTGTGAGGTAAAGTTCATATTTTTAATTCCGATTAGTTTAAATTCTAGTTTATTTTTAATTTGAATATGTTATCGATCTTAATTCTTTAGTTTAATTGATCTTGTGAGGTAAAGTTTATATTTTTAATTCCAATTAGTTTAATTTTAGTTTATTTTTAATTTGAATGAGTTATTGATCTTAAATCTATTAGTGTAATTGGTCTTGTAAGGTAAAGTTTATATTTTTAATTCCGATTAGTTTAAATTCTAGTTTATTTTTAATTTGAACGTGTTATCGATCTTAATTCTTTAGTTTAATTGATCTTGTGAGGTAAAGTTTATATTTTTAATTCCAATTAGTTTAATTCTAGTTATTCATGTGTTTCTTGAAATCTAAATGTTAGTTTATTGGATGATAATTTTGTTAGTTTGTTTGATTAGGAAGTCATAAATTTGTTGCCTTAGTGATTGTTGGTCAAATCTTTTTTTGAGGGTCATTGGAAACCTATGAAGGTTGGCCTTACTCTCACCACTTTAATTGACATGATTTTCTAAAATCTTTATTTTGTGATCTTTGTTTCCTTTTGTTTTGATTGATATTTTGTTTTCTATTTTTGTTATTTTAAAAATTAATTTCTTTTATTTTAAAACAAAACTCTTTTTCTAAAAAAAAAAAACCCTTGTTAAGAATTTTTTTTTTAATTTTTTTTTTTAAAAGCCTCTAGAATCAAAATCTCTTTTTTTTTAAAATAATAATAATAATAATATGCAACCATATCTTAATCGGTTCGCATCCTTCTCGATTTTCAACAAAAATTTTGGTTTTAAACAAAACGCGAATCAAAACTTGTGGTCCCAAATAAATGGGATAATTTTAGGCTAAATTCGTGTATATTAATTTGGGGAATTGGCGAAACCCCTACATAAGAAAATCTTTTCAAAATTTATTTTTGCTACCGCCCTACTATTTATTGTAATTATATTTACATTTTTCTTTTTAGGAATTGTATACAAGATATGTATGATAATTAATTATTCCGTATTTTGATAATTTTTGCTAATTAATTAGATAAGCATGCTAGGATTTATTATTTATTATTTATTATCTAACCCCCATGTCCTGAGGAAGCGCATTAGGAGTTATATATGCTATCCAGGTACGCTCCCTAATACCCACTTTCTAAACCCTATGAATATGATTGTCATTGCGTACTATGCCCATGCTTGTTATCCTGTTTGATTGCCTTGATATATATTTGATGATTGTTTGATTATCTTTTGATAAAATGTATGTTGTGTGATGTATCTCAATACTAACTTTCATATTTTATGATAGCGCTTGAGAAGTCGTCTAGGTATACACCCTAACCCTCCTTTATGGTAATTTGATCGTATTTGGCATGTTATTTTTTGAAATCACCTTAGTCTATCTAGGTATCTTCAATTAATCAATTAATTACCACATTACCCCTAATTTAGTCAATAAAGACCTCTTTAGGGCTTAGAGGGGCGCTACCTCCTAGAGGTACCTTCCCAATAAGTAACTTGATCCCCGAACTTAGACTCGGGTTTTTAAAAGACATGCTTTTTCCAAAAATTATGGAGTCACATTTTAGAGTTTTTCTTTCTTGTTTTATTTTCCCTTTAAAATAAAAAGAAAATAAGTGGCGACTCCGACTTTTCCAAAAATTATTTTTTCACAAATAAAAACCGAGTCTCGTCGATTGAGTGGGGGCGCACGTGAAAAATGCGGGTCCACAATAATATAAAAGTCTTTTAATTATTCTTCATATAAAAAATTATGGTTAAGAACATTATTTAAAAAAAAAACAAATACCGAAAAAGAATTGATTTTTATTTTAAGTTTATAAAATATATTTTCTAATTTCATAAACCACTTATATTCTAAAAAAAACACATAATTCTTTTCCAAAACAAAAAAATCTTTCAAAAAAACTCAATGTCTATTACTTAATAATTTAAGTAAACTTTAAGTCAAATTATTATCAAGTTATTAACTTAAAATTTATTACTTTATTTTTATTTTAAGTATTAAAATTTTTTGATGAAGTTAACTTCAAATAATGTAGGTCGCTTCCATATGCATGGGTAACATTCATATGCATGATAAAAAGGGGAAAATAATAACATCATCCTAAAGAAGTCTTGGTTTAAGAAATGTAAAAGTTTGGCCAACACTTTTAATGTTAAGAAAAAAGGAAAATTCCTAAAGATTGTGACAATTCTTAAAGGGCCATCTTGAGGAAAAATAATGTAGAACTTAAAAAGGTATGTAATTCCCCATCTTCAAGTATTACCAAGTTGCTCTTTTCATCTTTTAAATACATTTTTTTTTCTTTTTCATTTTACTATTATAGTTGTTACTATTAATTATTCACATTTTTAATTACTATTATTTATGTTATTATAGCTTGAATTTTATACATGCAAAGTCTTGCACATTAATTAATATTGTGTCATATATATGTTTGGATTAAACTCCTAAAAGCAAGACATTATTTGAAAGTGAAAGGGGGAGATTTAGAGTATTCACCTGCCAAGGTTAAAAATGCATCCACAATAATAACCACCACTCAATAATAATAACAACCTAGCAATAATAAACAATAATAATCCAAAGATATTCAAGCAAAAAAGGGACACTAAATATAACATGGAAAAACCCTCCAAATAAAGATAAAAAATCACAGAGAAAATTTCTTTTACTTCTATAAAATGAAGATACAAATAATCAAGTTTTCATTAGTTTCTTCGCTTCGAAAACTTATATAAATATGTGAGGTGGAAATCCATCACCCCAAAAAACAATTGATAGAAAGAGATCAGGAAGAAATCATACTACAAGAACTTCCCTGAAAAGTTGATGAAAGTGTTAAGATGTGTGAAGCCTAATTATTATCCTAAATAGCTAGAATATTTTAAGTTGGGGCATTTGGGGATTTTACACGTGATTGGGTTATCCTATTTATATTAAATTTAGGGTAGTCAACTTTGAGAGAGGTTTTTTTTTTTTGGTGGTATTGGGAGAAATAGAAAAATGTAAAGAGATAAAAACTTAGAGGGTAAGGCATTTTGGGATTCTCTTGTATTCTCTTTTTATCATAGTAAAAATCTACAGTGACTACAAGTGGACGTAACTCTCACATTGAAAATGAACCACTATAAATCTTGTGTGTTTTTTTACTTTAATTTTTTGCATTGGTTTATCATCGTTTTCAGAAAATATGATTAAGGTGTTTTAATCCTAATAGAAAGAACTTGTAACTTCACCTTTTGAGCCCTAAAATAGTACCCACATAACAATCCTAATTTTCTTTCCTTTTTTCAATGAATTTTTTTCCCTAATATACTAAAGTCCTAATGTTATTTATATTTGGGCTTAAAGAATACCTAACTATAAAATAGCCTAATACATGGGCTCATGGGATGGACAAACTTGGCCCAACAATCTCTCCCCCCAGCACATGAGAGAGGACTGCCAATCTATATCCCCATCACATGGAGTTCAAACCTGCTACGCTGATGCACAACTGAAGCTTCTACTTGGGAACACCTTTGTCAACATGTTAAGGCATTCTTGTTTGTGTGAATCTTCTTCAACTTGGATGCATTTTCTTCAATTGTATCCCTCAACCACTTGAATACCCTTTTTTTTTTCAATGATTTTCTTCCTTTAGGAAGTTGTACTGACTCATAGGTTTCATTTTTCTACAAGGAATCCATCTCATCTTACATAACTCTCAACCAATTGCTACTATCCTCGTGAGACTCAGCTTCCTAAAAAATTTATGGCTCCCCCACATCAATTATTAGCATGTACTCAAAGGAGGGATATCTAGTAGAGGGACGATGCTCTCTAGTAAACCTCCTAGCATGGTGTACCAAATCCTCCTAATGAAGTGACTACTCCTCCTACTCCTCATACTTAACTGGCTCATGTAGGTATGTCACTTGCATTATCATCTTATTTAAGCAATGACAGATCCAAATATTTTTAGGTAAGGAATTTATAAATCTAGGAACGTTATAATAAATCAAATTTAAATCATTCCTAAACATAAAACCTTTTAAAAATAGAAAGATGAATCTCCAAAATTCTTGGAGAATTGTGTCATGAGCACTCGAGTGCTCTCCTTAGTGCTTGAGTGGTGGAGAAGGTTTTTAAAAACATTTTTAAAATATTTTTAACTCAATTTTAAAAACCTTAGCCTACATTATCCCTTCACCAACATTAATTTATTTTTCTTAAACCTTTCTATACTTACATGTGTTATCTCTATTTATCACTATATTCAAAGGAGAGTAAGACACGATTTAAAAAAACCATAAATCAAAACAAATGGAATAAAATTTCATCCTTAAATTGCACAGCCTAATGTACCACCAGTTTTGGGGCATGGTTTATTTTTATGATCATGAAAATTCATAGTTTCATTCAATTACTCCCGACATTCTGATTCCATTTTCTTCGTGAGAGTTCTCTCCAATGACTTGAAAATGTAAACAACTGTTCACAACTCACGTTGTTCATTCCTTGGTAAACAACCATCAATTCATCAATTTTTGAGTTCAAGCTTACTGAAAGAGAAAAATATAAATAAATAAATAAATAAAAATTAAAACAATAATCAAATGTACAAAATCATGCATATTTTTGTTGAGATAGCATGGGAGTCCAATGTAACCTCTAGACCCAAGAAACAAGAAGCCAAATAAATAATCGATATATAAATAAAAAGAGAGGTGAAATAACAGAGAAGAAAAGCCCACTAGAAACTTAGATTATATGGCATCAGAAAGTTTTGAAAGCTCAAATGTGCCTTGCACATGTGGTATTTCAATACATGCCTGTTTGCATAACCTTTCCTGATGTGGATAGACCATAACAAGGCTTCTACTTCACATTCAAATCAATTACATAAGCAGATCAATGTTTCGAGTTTCAGTATGCCCACAAATATGATAGCAACTCCCAATTTATACATACCTTACTAAGGAAACGACTATTAAAAGTTGAAACAATAGCCAACTCAATCACAAATAGGATAAACCCTTCCACTTCCTGGAGATTCAATTATTCCTAACCCTTCATCATCTCCATTTCCAAACTAAAGCTTGAAATGCTGGAGAGCAGAAGTCCCATCAAGCCTTTCTGCTCTGTGGTAGGTACCATAGTCTCTTGCTGTGGTTTCCTTGTACTTTGGAGGATTCTCTTCTGATAACAACTCCTTGATTGGTCCGTAGAGTTTTGAGGGTGGCAGACTAAATGGAGAAAAAAAGCTGCCCACTGATACTCTTGGGCCTTTATGATTTGCCAACACCCTGTGTTTTGCACTCCTAAACATGTCGTTGGATACAAGCTAAAAAATCAAACAAAAAACGTCATTGGAGAAAGTGTTAATAGTTGATAAATCATGTCATCAGTACTCCATTTGGTTGATCAAATGGCTGTCTCTTTTAGTTATATTGTAATGCGCATTTCATTTTGGTTTGAATAAATGACCAGCAGGGTAAAACACTTAACCACGCAAAATTGGCAATTTTGATACTTACAGAAACTGAAACATAGTATGTCCACTGGTATACTCCAACAATGAACTTATGAAAAGAGTTATTACTACATTAGCAATACACAAAGGACCCAATATTGGATTCATGGCCTGAAAATTATTCAGTCAAACAGTAGGAGTGGGAAAGTGGACCAATAGAGTAAGTAGATCAGGAGTAGTATAATGTAGAATTACCTGCAGAAGATCTCCAGTGTTTATCACTAGTGCTCCAGGCACCGGGTTCACATTGACCCATTGTTTCTCATGGAGAACTTGGAGACCACCCACTTGGTCTTGTAAAAGTACAGTGAGGAATGTTGGATCAGTATGAGTTTTGGTGCCCATAGTCAATTCTGGCTCTGGGCAAGCTGGGTAGTAATGAGCCACAAGGAAAAGGCCCTCAGCACATTCCATGTCTTTCAAATGGTTTGAATTGAGGCCAAGAGCCTCTGCAACTAATTCAAACAGAGTATTAGCCAACATCTTTACTTGCTTCGAGTATTCCATGATTATATCTCTGCAAGTTGATCAAGCACATGTAATGGCAGCATTTGAAAGTAGGTTAGTTACTTAGTGTTGCACATGTTAATATGACTGACAACATACCTGCATACCGCAGGCATATCTGTTGGGTCTGGTGGATTAGGAGCAATAATACAAGAAAAGGAATCCTTCCAAGTAGCTGCTGGTGCCTGAAATAGATCAAAATTGGATACAAATTTCACCTTTTTGGAGGAATCACGAGTATAAAACTCTTTCTTCACTTCAGTGTCTTGCTCATTAAATCTACGTATTCCTTTGATCATCTCCTCCAAAACACTTTTCAGAATTCCATGATTGACAATCTGAAAAATGCCCCAAATCTCACAAGCATTTCGAACTTTGTCAATGATTTTAGCACGTAGAATTGCATCACTGTTGACACCTTCTAGGTCTATGATTGGAATCCGAAGCTGGGCATTAGTGGAAACTGACTTCTCACGGAGATTATGTTGTGGATGGATGAACATACGTGGGATCTTTGCCACCCCAGCATCTACAAGCCCCTTCACACCAGCTTTTGAATCATCAAAAGCAATTAACTCACTTTTCCGGTCATATTCAGAGTCCATTCCTTCTTGAGTATTGCATGTGATCCTATTTTTTGTGTTTTTTTTCTGTAGGATAATCAATGGGAAAAGAGTGAAATTCTGTATTTTGAACAAATCTTAAGGAAAAGGTAGGGAGAAAGGGATCTTGCATAGTACTTGGTCTAAAAAAGGTTAGTTTGGGACCAAAACTTCCAATTAGTACCACATTATGAGTGCAGTGAGTTTATGACAGCATGGAAGGGTGGTGGCAGCATCAACAATAACTTTGAACTATAGCCTCCACATGTATAGTGCCATTTGGGAAGAGGCTTTAACTTGACAGATTTGTTATCAAAACTGCCAGTTACTTGCTCTGTGGAATCAATTTTCGTTTTCCATGCAGAACAAGTAAAAAAGACGCAAAATGCAAGTACTGTGTAAACTTTTTTTCTTGACAAGGACAAGACAGAAGTACATTTCTAAAGGAGAAAAGGGGCTCAAATGGCAGAAAGCAGAGTTTTCTCTAGGAGGAAGTTACCATAAACTTCTCAGCATTGAAGTTGGGGTATATATGTGAATGCATCTAAATGATTGCTTCTTGTTTATTACAATTCTTTGAGAAGTCTGTGGATCAGAAGAACACTGACCTAATGAAGCTTACCTCTAGCTTATTCCAGTATGTAAATCGGGTACTTCCGCTTGTGCGAAATGTCCTGAAGACTCTCACTGTCAGGCCACAGAACTCAAATTGGAAACCACCCTACCCCACCATCACATTCAACTTAAAGACTTCCTGATCTCCAGGGTTCTCCGGGAAGAAACCTTCAGAGTCTTCACGCTTGAGGCCACTGACCTTCTTTACTGTTAAAGACTCTTCTGCACAGCCTTGACTGCAAGGATCTCAGCTACAAAATGTATATGTAGCACCACCACCTATATAAAGGAAGCTTGGCTCTCATTCTACATGGTCCTCTTCCTCAAACAATATCAGGGTAAGACATTGAGTAGAGGTTAAGGTTCCGGACTAGGTGCTGTTTGGCTGCAGGAATGTTGGTTTAGTTTGGGTATCTTGGTCTCTTTAATATTTGACTACAATTTTCCTAAGGTTGTTGGGTTACATGATTTGATTTGCATCACGGTAATAGTATAAATCCACTATGCCATGTGATGTTCAGAAAAAAAATTCAAATTTAATAATATAATTTTGTCGTACCTGTTCATCATTCAATTAATTAATTATCAAAAAAAATTTAACTTAGTAGAGACAAATATACCAACCAAGTATGAAGGGGAATCTAGCATATTTTAACTGTGTATCCACATAGACTTGTTCCTAGGAGTTTGCAAGCTTTTTCTTAGTTCACACCACCGATGGTACAGATTAAACCGTATGGGAAGGTTTGTCAAGATTGACATGGGTATTTGTTTCTAAACTCAAATTTCATATTTCCAGTCATCTTCACATCAACAAGAGCATATTAACTAACCAACACAATGTTAAAATTGCTGCCTTCAATAATCAATTACACTATCAGCTCAATCGCAAAATAACATACAAATAGAAGGTGGATTTCCCTTCAATGGATTACTGGGTCAGCTAAGTCAGTTCCAAAACAACTCCCAGATCAGTAATGAGTCAATTGGAAACAGAACGGATCTGAAGGAAAACTGAGCAGACTCAATCACAGAGGAGAAACAAATGGTTAAAAAAATATGAACCGAGTCAGGAAATCAATTCCGAATATCCAAGCATCCTTACCCATTCAATCTCGATCATGAATACATAGTGAGTCTAGCCACACCCAAAAAAAAAAAAAAACAAACAAACAAAGAATCGAAGCACTCCTCAGAGGAACTCAATTGTGGGCAGTGAAATGAAGGTCATACCAGAAAATTTGGGTTGCTGCAGCTGGTGGCGAAGTGTCACTGTTGCAGTTAAAAAAATGGCAAACATGCCCTCCGGAACTAGTGCCAATACTCCATTTGCGACACAACCTGCTAGACTTTGTTGTAAATTATCCTGGAGATTATGTTGTGGATGGATGAATATACGAGGGATCTTTGTCACCCATCCATCTACGAGTCCCTTTACACAAAGTTTGGTATCATCAAAAGCTTTTATTTCACTGTTCCAGTCATTTTGCGATTCGATTTCTGCCTCAACTTGGTTCTCACTAATTTTTCCTTAGTGAAATGAAAACTGTGTTTGGAGTGAGAAACACTCTGCTTATTCATTAAAGGCTTCTGAATCATCAAAAGCTTTAGGCTCACCTTCCTAAGCAAAATCTTTTATTTACTCTACTGATTTCTTTTACCTTTCTGTAAGTGCATTTGTTGTAAATATTTTAGTACATAGGCCAACTTTCTTCTTTTTTCTTGAAAAAAATAAATGTCAACTACCTTTGCTGGAAAAAAAAATCCAAACTTCGTTTTCACTACATGTGCTAAAGGCCTAAGAAGACTGAGTCAGGTGGGGCTCAGACCTTATCCATGAGTACAGATTGAGCTGGGGAAGTCTGGGGAGAAGGAAAAGGATGAAGAGGCAGGGGACATGCCTTAATCTTTGGGAGAATTGTGTTTTCAACCCAACTAAGTTGGGTAATTGAGGTAAGGTCCTCCTATCACTTATAATTAAATTTAAAACCCAATAAAAGAATAGAAATTGAGATGAAATATATTGTCTTTAAAAAATTCTTAAAATACCCTTAACTATTAAATGAAAAAACTAACAAATCACCTCATCTTTCTCATTCTCTCTTTTCACTCTTTTACCTTTCTCTCACCTATTTAATAGTGAAACTAAATTTAATTTTTTTTTTCATCAAATTGAATATGAAAGATGGTTAAAAATTATTATTACCAAATACATTTTTGAAATGAATAAATTTAAATACCTCATTAAATATTATTCTTTTTCAAATTTACATAATGTATAATAAATATTTTTTTAATATGTTGAAAACTTACCTAATATATAATAAATATTATTCTTTATTTCAAACTTATATTATTTCTCATATATATTAAATAATTTTGAAACACTTCATAAAATATTAGTATTATTTGTTTGTTCTAACTTATAAATTAAATATCATCAATTTTTTTTTTTTCAATTTTATAGAACATATAATAAATACTTTTTAAATACCTCGTAAAATATTTTTTTTTTCTAACTTACAAATTAAACATATGATATTTATTATTTCAAAAATAATGTAAACACTCACATACATACATACATATATATATATATATATATATATAATATATATATATATATATATATATATATATATATATATATATATATATATATATATATTCCAATAATTTTGAAAGTGTAAATAGGGTAATTGGCCGAATTAAAGTCTTCAAAATATTCAAAATTTCTCCATTCCAAAATTACTTAATTTCTTTCCACACTAATCTTAAATATTTTTTAATAAATATTTAAATATTTAAAACCATTAAAATAAATATTTTCTTATTAAAGCATTTTTTTCAAAGTAATAAGATAAAAATCATGAAATCTTCAAAACTATAATTACAACAAATATTTTTAATTTTAAAACTAATTTCAAATTTTAAATTAATGATTTAAAAAAATAAAAATATTATAAAAATAATTTTTGTTTACTTTTAATTCCATTTAAATATAATTTTTTTAATCTCTATTGATAACAATAAAATTATATTTATAAAGGCAAAATAGTAAAAATATATATTTCATTTAGTTTACTTATAATGAACAATTCAAACATGATTGATTTTAATTTTATTTCCTATGTGTTAATTTTTGTAGGGAATGTCTTAATGACATAGTTTGGTAAAAAAAGAAAAAAAAAAACTATCAATAATCTTCTTAATGTCAAACTCAAGTTGTTTCAAAATCGTACAAACCTATTAGGAGTCTTGTATACTCTTGTACATTTAATACATTTCCCTTGTATAGTTAGTGTAATACGCTTGTATAATGACACAAATTTCATATCTCTCATAAGTTATATGTCCATGTAGGTATATTAATCATATTTTCAATGGTTTGGCTCAGAAAATTGTGGATGACTTAAGGTCATTCTTTTTCCCCAAATATCATTATTGGGGAAAATATTGGAATTTTCATGTGAGAGTTAAATAAAGTGCATGACATAGGTGTACAATCCTTGGGTGACAAGGAAAATAAAAAAGTGGTTTAGAATATATTGAAATCATTCACAAAGGGTAATCTTGTACACATTTGTACAATTAGTACATTTCCCTTGTATAGTTAGTGTAATACCCTTGTATAATGTTATAAATTTCATATCGCTCCTAAGTTATGTGTCCACGTAGGAGTGTTTAACTATATTTCCAATGGTTTAATTGAAAAGATGGTGGATGACTTAAGGTCAAAAAAAAATTCCCCAAATATCATTATTAGGGAAAATATTGGAATTTTTATGTGGGAATTAAATAAAGTGCATGACATATATGTACAATTCATGAGTGATAAGAAAAATAAAGAAATGACTCATAATTGATTATAGATTGAAATCATTCACAAAGGGTAATTTTGTACACATTTGTACAATTAATACATTTCTCTTGTATAGTTAGTGTAATACTCTTGTATAATGTCATAAATTTCATATCGCTCCTAAGTTATGTGTCTACGTAGGAGTGTTTAACCATATTTCCAATGGTTTAGTTGAAAAAATGGTGGATGACTTAAGGTCAAAAAAAAATTTCCCCAAATATCATTATTGGGGAAACTATTGGAATTTCCATGTGAGAATTAAATAAAGTGCATGACATATATGTACAATTCATGAGTGATAAGTAAAATAAAGGAATGACTCATAATCAATTATAATCTTTCACAAAGGGTAGCTTTGTTTACCTTTGTACACTTAGTACATTTCCCATATACAGTTAGTGTAATACAATTGTACAGTGTTACAATAAATGAATAAATAATTTTTTTATTTTCATATAAAAAAATAGTACTAAACAAGGTTTTCAATTTTCATTTTTAAAAATAGTTTTCATTTTTTAATTAAACATATTTTCAAAAAGAGACAATATAGAAAATAAAAAATAAAAACTAGAAAAATATTTTAAAACCAAATTCAAATATAATCTATATAATTTTTAACTACTTGTTTTCATCTAAAATAAGTAAATTTACATTTCAACCCTTTTATATAAGAAAAATTCAATCTCTACTATGTATTGATATAATTCACTTCTAAAATTAAGTCATATAAAGACATTTTAATTGAGTACTTAAAATAAAAACGCCCAATCTATCATCTTTCTTTCCTTTTCTTTTTCTTATTTTAATAAATTTTCAATTAATTAAAATCATTAAAAAAAAATCCTTAATAAAAAAATATATAACATTTCATATAACTTATTACTAAAAATCATGTTCAAAAAGTTATTAAAATAAGGAAGGAAAAAGATTAAAAAAAATTAAACTTTTTATTTTATAATAGTAAACAAAAACTTTAAAATACTTTTTAGTATAAAAGAAATTAAAATAGTGAATATATTTATTTTAAACAGTATTTTAATCATTAAATTATTTACTTCTAAAATGTAAAAGATAAAAATAAATGTAAAAGATAATTTTTATTTATTTAATTTAATATTTTTTAGAAAGTATTTTCCAAAATAGTCTTTGAATCATTAATATAATTTTTTATTTATAATTTAAAAATAAAAAAATAATGTTGATTTTTCAATTATTTATAAAAGAGTTTTAAAAAATAATGAAAAATCCAAAAATTGTTAAATAAAAAAGAATAGTGGCTTGTGAAGAGTGGTAAAATAAAGACAAAAATGAGTCAAGTGAGTATTTTTGTCAATTTCTATCTTATATCCTTATAATCAATTATGGGTGGTTGGAGGACCTTCCTTAATTATCAAGTCTATATAGGTTGAAAACATAATTGTCCCTTAATCTTTTGCAGGGCTTGGCTGACTTTTCTTTACCTCAGACAAAAAATAACCCAATCTCTTCACTTCCTTCAAGTATTGGACCACTATACCTCTGCAAGTGAATTAATCACTGTTTAACAGAAATACTTGAAAGCAGCTCGACTATTGCTTGTTGAAAGTAGAGTTTATGGGAAATTTTTAACTTTTTTTTTCTGCGAGTTTTGAGATTGTAGAAATCATTTGGGATTGGTTTTGAGAGAGTTAGAAACTGCTTCTTAATATTTGGAAGTACTTTCTTGCAAAAGTGAGGTGTTTGACAAACTTTTGAAAGATGCTTCAAAAAACTTGAAGAACCATTTGGTATGTGATTTTTCCAAAAATCACTTTTGAAAAGTATCATGAATACAAGCTTAAAGCATTGTAATCAAAATCACTGCCAATTGGACTCTTAAGTAACATGATACCTTAGTCTTTCACATGTTAATAATATAAGGCTCGCACCATTCCTGCATACAGCAGGCAATTCTTCGTGGTCTGGAGGATTAGGAGCCATTGAACAAGCCAAGTTCCCCTCCCAAGTAGCTGCCTGTGCCTGAAATAATTCAAAATTGGAAAGAAATGACAATTTCTTCTTGAAGTCCCTTATGTAGAACTGCTATTTCACTTCGGCGTCTTGCTCATGACATCCACGTATCCCATCTGTCATCTCCTCCAAAACACTTGTGGGAATTCCATGATTGACCACCTGAAAGAATCCCCAGGTTTCACATGCATCCCGAACTTGGTCTATGATTTGAACCTGTAGACTTCCCTTGCTATCAACCCCATCAAGGTCTATCAACGGAATACCCAACTACGACTACGAGTTGGTTGAACCAGATTCCGCTTGCAGATTAAACTTTGGTTGATGAATATGCGGGGGATCTTTGTTACCCCGGCATCTACAAGCCCCTTGACGCCAGTTTTTGAACCATCAAAAGCTTTTAATTCACTTTCCCGATCATATTCAGATTGAATTCCTGCTTTAGAATTAGTTGAGCTTGTGAGCATCATTTTTAGATTCCTTTCTTTCTTCATCATTTGTAATTATTTAAATCTAAAACCTTTAAATTCTCCTTCATCCTATCGACCAATTTTTATATTTTAACCACAATTATTTAAACTACAATGCTTCCTCAAAAAATATATGTTGGGTGCCCTAAAAACAGAAAGGTTGAATTTTATATTAAAGTATTAATATTAAGTAAAATTTAATTAACAATTACTTATATTATAAATATTTTTTTATTACTTAAATATAAATAAGTGATTTTAAAAAAATATAATATGAATGTTGAAATTTTCAATTCAAATAATCCCTAGAGAGTATAAAATATTCACAACTGATCAATCATAAGTGAAACAAGATTTTTACTTGAAAAATAATAAATAGGATTATTATTTGAAAAGTCACTTAATAAATTTTATTCCATTTTAAAAAGTATCAAAATAAATATCTCATTTAAGCAATGACAGGCCCAAATATTTTTAAGTAAGGTATTTATAAATCTAGGAACGTTATAATAAATAAAATTTAAAGAATTCCTAAACATAAAATCTTTTAAAAATAGAAAGATGAATCTCCAAAATTCTTGGAGAATTGTGTTATGAACACTTGAGTGCTCTCCTTAGCGCTTGAGTGTTGGAGAAGGTTTTTCAAAACATTTTAAAAATATTTTTAACTCAATTTTAAAAACCTTAGTCTACATTATGCCTTAACCGACATTAATTTATTTTTCTTAAACCTTTCTATGTTTATATGTGTTATCTCTATTAATCACTATATTCAAAGGAGAGTAAGACACAATTTAAAAAAACCATAAATCAAAACAAATGGAATAAAATTTCATCCTTAAATTGCATAGCCTAATTGTACAATCAATTTTGGGGCATGGTTTCGTAGTTTCATTCAATTACTACTGAAATTCTGGTTTCAATTTCTTTGTGGGAGTTCTCTCCAATGACTTGAAAATGTAAACAATAGTTCACAACTCACGCTGTTCATTCCTTTGTAAACAACCATCAATTCATCAATTTTGAGTTCAAGCTTACTGACAGAGAAAAATATAAATAAATAAATAAATAAAAATTAAAAGCCTAATCAAATCTATAGAATCATGCATATTTTTGTTGAGATAGCATGGGAGTTCAATGTAACCTCTAGACCCAAGAAACAAGAAGCCAAATAAATAATTGATAAATAAATAAAAAGAGAGGTGAAGAAACAGAGAAGAAAAGCCCACTAGAAACTTAGATTACATGGCATCATAAAGTTTTGAAAGCTCAAATGTGCCTTGCACATATGTGGTATTTCAATACATGCCTGTTTTCATAACCTTTCCTGATGTGGATAGACCATAACAAGGCTTCTACTTCACATTCAAATCAATTACATAAGCAGTTCAATGTTTCGAGTTTCAGTATGCCCACAAATATGATAGCAACTCCCAATTTATACATACCTTACTAAGGAAACTACTATTAAAAGTTGAGACAATAGCCAACTCAATCACAAATAGGATAAACCCTTCCACTTCCTGGAGATTCAATTATTCCTAACCCTTCATCATCTCCATTGCCAAACTAAAGCTTGAAATGCTGGAGAGCAGAAGTCCCATCAAGCCTTTCTGCCCTGTGGCAGGTACCATAGTCTCTTGCTGTGGTTTCCTTGTACTTTGGAGGATTATCTTCTGATAACAACTCCTTGATTGGCCCGTAGAGTTTTGAGGATGGCAGACTAAATGGAGAAAAAAAGCTGGCCACTGATACTCTTGGGCCTTTATGATTTGCCAATACCCTGTGTTTTGCACCCCTAAACATGTCGTTGGATACAAGCTAAAAAATCAAACAAAAAACGTCATTGGAGAAAGTGTTAATAGTTGATAAATCATGTCATCAGTACCCCATTTGGTTGATCAAATGCCTGTCTCTTTAGTTATATTGTAATGCGCATTTCATTTTGGTGTGAATAAATGACCAGCAGGGTAAAACACTTAACCACGCAAAATTGGCAATTTTGATACTTACAGAATCTGAAACATAGTATGACCACTGGTATACTCCAACAATGAACTTATGAAAAGAGTTATTACTACATTAGCAATACACAAAGGACCCAATATTGGATTCATGGCCTGAAAATTATTCAGTCAAACAGTAGGAGTGGGAAGGTGGACCAATAGAGTAAGTAGATCAGAAGTAGTATAATGTAGAATTACCTGCAGAAGATCTCCAGTGTTTATCACTAGTGCTCCAGGCACCGGGTTCACATTGACCCATTGTTTCTCATGGAGAACTTGGAGACCACCCACTTGGTCTTGTAAAAGTACAGTGAGGAATGTTGGATCAGTATGAGCTTTGGCGCCCATAGTCAATTCTGGCTCTGGGCAAGCTGGGTAGTAATGAGCCACAAGGAAAAGGCCCTCAGCACATTCCATGTCTTTCAAATGGTTTGAATTGAGGCCAAGAGCCTCTGCAACTAATTCAAACAGAGTATTAGCCAACATCTTTACTTGCTTCGAGTATTCCATGATTATATCTCTGCAAGTTGATCAAGCACATGTAATGGCAGCATTTGAAAGTAGGTTAGTTACTTAGTGTTGCACATGTTAATATGACTGACAACATACCTGCATACCGCAGGCATATCTGTTGGGTCTGGTGGATTAGGAGCAATAATACAATAAAAGGAATCCTTCCAAGTAGCTGCTGGTGCCTGAAATAGATCAAAATTGGATAAAAATTTCACCTTTTTGGAGGAATCACGAGTATAAAACTCTTTCTTCACTTCAGTGTCTTGCTCATTAAATCTACGTATTCCTTTGATCATCTCCTCCAAAACACTCTTCAGAATTCCATGATTGACAATCTGAAAAATGCCCCAAATCTCACAAGCATTTCGAACTTTGTCAATGATTTTAGCACGTAGAATTGCATCACTGTTGACACCTTCTAGGTCTATGATTGGAATCCGAAGCTGGGCATTAGTGGAAACTGACTTCTCACGGAGACTATGTTGTGGATGGATGAACATACGTGGGATCTTTGCCACCCCAGCATCTACAAGCCCCTTCACACCAGCTTTTGAATCATCAAAAGCAATTAACTCACTTTTCTGGTCATATTCAGAGTCCATTCCTTCTCGAGTATTGCATGTGATCATATTTTTGTGTTTTTTTCTGTAGGATAATCAATGGGAAAAGAGTGAAATTCTGTATTTTGAACAAATCTGAAGGAAAAGGTAGGGAGAAAGGAATCTTGCATAGTACTTGGTCTAAAAAAGGTTAGTTTGGGACCAAAACTTCCACAATTAGTACCACATTATGAGTGCAGTGAGTTTATGACAGCATGGAAGGGTGGTGCCAGCATCAACAATAACTTTGAACTATAGCCTCCACAGGTATAGTGCCATTTGGGAAGAGGCTTTAACTTGACAGATTTGTTATCAAAACTGCCAGTTACTTGCTCTGTGGAATCAACTTTCGTTTTCCATGCAGAACAAGTAAAAAAGACGCAAAATGCAAGTACTGTGTAAACTTTTTTTCTTGACAAGGACAAGACAGAAGTACATTTCTAAAGGAGAAAAGGGGCTCAAATGGCAGAAAGCAGAGTTTTCTCTAGGAGGAAGTTACCATAAACTTCTCAGCATTGAAGTTGGGGTATATATGTGAATGCATCTAAATGATTGCTTCTTGTTTATTACAATTCTTTGAGAAGTCTGTGGATCAGAAGAACACTGACCTAATGAAGCTTACCTCTAGCTTATTCCAGTATGTAAAATCGGGTACTTCCGCTTGTGCGAAATGTCCTGAAGACTCTCACTGTCAGGCCACAGAACTCAAATTGGAAACCACCCTACCCCACCATCACATTTAACTTAAAGACTTCTTGATCTCCAGGGTTCTCCGGGAAGAAACCTTCAGAGTCTTCACGCTTGAGGCCACTGACCTTCTTTACTGTTAAAGACTCTTCTGCACAGCCTTGACTGCAAGGATCTCAGCTACAAAATGTATATGTAGCACCACCACCTATATAAAGGAAGCTTGGCTCTCATTCTACATGGTCCTCTTCCTCAAACAATATCAGGGTAAGACATTGAGTAGAGGTTAAGGTTCAGGACTAGGTGCTGTTTGGCTGCAGGAATGTTGTTTTAGTTTGGGTATCTTGATCTCTTTAATATTTGACTACAATTTTCCTAAGGTTGTTGGGTTACATGATTTGATTTGCATCACGGTAATAGTATAAATCCACTATGCCATGTGATGTTCAGAAAAAAAATTCAAATTTAATAATATAATTTTGTCGTACCTGTTCATCATTCAATTAATTAATTACCAAAAAAAAATTTAACTTAGTACAAACAAATATACCAACCAAGTATGAAGGGGAATCTAACATATTTTAACTGTGTATCCACATCGACTTGTTCCTAGGAGTTAGCAAGCTTTTTCTTTGTTCACACTACCGATGGTACAGATTAAACCGTATGGGTAGGTTTGTCAAGATTGACATGGGTATTTGTTTCTAAACTCAAATTTCATATTTCCAGTCATTTTCACATCAACAAGAGCATATTAACTAACCAACACAATGTTAAAATTGCTGCCTTCAATAATCAATTACATTATCAGCTCAATCGCAAAATAACTAAGTGTTCATACAAATAGAAGGTGGATTTCCCTTCAATGGATTACTGAGTCAGCTAAGTCAGTTCCAAAACAACTCCCAGATCAGTAATGAGTCAATTGGAAACAGAACGGATCTGAAGGAAAACTGAGCAGACTCAATCACAGAGGAGAAACAAATGGTTAAAAAAATATGAACCGAGTCAGGAAATCAATTCCGAATATCCAAGCATCCTTACCCATTCAATCTCGATCATGAATACATAGTGAGTCTAGCCACACCCCCGCCCCCCCCCCCAAAAAAAAAAAAAAAACAAAGAATCGAAGCATTCCTCAGAGGAACTCAAATGTGGGCAGTGAAATGAAGGTCATACCAGAAAATTTGGGTTGCTGCAGCTGGTGGCGAAGTGGCACTGTTGTAATGTTCGCGCAACGCTTCTTTTCTATCGCCGCAGAAGATGAAGAGCCGCCGGAAATAAAGGTAGAAGTAGTCTTCTTTGCTATGGCGAATATTTAAAAGGATCTGTCAAAAACAAAAAGTTGACAACGTGGAAGAAAGAAAAGGGAAAATGGACGAAGAAAGCTATGGCGAATACTTAAAGGATCCGCCAAAAATAAAAAGTTGACAACGTGGAAGAAAGAAAAGGGAAAATGGACGAAGAAAGCTGTTGCGAATATTTAGAAGGATCGGCAAAAATAAAAAGTTGACAACGTGGAAGAAAGAAAATGGAAAATGGACGAAGAAAACAAAGCTCAGCTCATTGGCAATGTTCAAAGCCAATTTTCAAAAACAGGTTAGAGAATAGTCATTGAAAATAGTTGTTAATTATTTTTTAAACTTAAATATGAAAAAGATTTTAAGCATAATTATTTTGGAAACTTAAATATGAAAAATAATTTTTTTTAGTATTATCTTATATATAATATAAAAGTCTTTAAATTATTCTTCATATAAAAAATTATTGTTAAGAATATTATTTAAAAAAAACAAATACCGAAAAAAGAATTGCTTTTTATTATAAGTTTATAAAATATATTTTCTAATTTCAGAAACCATTTTTATTCTAAAAAAAAAAAACACATAATTCTTTTCCAAAACAAAAAATTTTTCAAATAAAACTCAATGTCTATTACTTAATAATTTAAGTAAACTTTAAGTCAAATTATTATCAAATTATTGACTTAAAATTTATTACTTGATTTTTATTTTAAGTATTAAAATTTTTTTATGAAGTTAACTTCAAATAATGTAGGTGGCTTCCATATGCATGGGTAACATTCATATGCATTATAAAAAGGGGAAAATAATAACATCATCCTAAAGAAGTCTTGCTTTAAGAAATGTAAAAGTTTGGCCAACACTTTTAATGTTAAGAAAAAAGGAAAATTCCTAAAGATTGTGACAATTCTTAAAGGGCCATCTTGAGGAAAAATAATGTAGAACTTAAAAAGGTATGTAATTCCCCATCTTCAAGTATTACTAAGTTGCTCTTTTCATCTTTTAAATACATTTTTTTTTTCTTTTTCATTTTACTATTATAGTTGTTACTATTAATTATTCACATTTTTAATTACTATTATTTATGTTATTATAGCTTGAATTTTATACATGCAAAGTCTTGCACATTAATTAATATTGTGTCATATATATGTTTGGATTAAACTCCTAAAAGCAAGACATTATTTGAAAGTGAAAGGGGGAGATTTAGAGTATTCACCTACCGAGGTTAAAAATGCATCCACAATAATAACCACCACTCAATAATAATAACAACCTAGCAATAATAAACATTAATAATCTAAAGATATTCAAGCAAAAAAGGGACACTAAATATAACATGGAAAAACCCTCCAAATAAAGATAAAAAATCACAGAGAAAATTTCTTTTACTTCAATAAAATGGAGATACAAATAATCAAGTTTTCATTAGTTTCTTCACCTCGAAAATATAAATATGTGAGGTGGAAATCCATCACCCTAAAAAACAATTAACAGAAAGAGATCAAGAAGAAATCATACTATAAGAACTTCCTTGAAAAGTTGATGAAAGTGTTAAGATGTGTGAAGCCTAATTATTATCCTAAATAGTTAGAATATTTTAAGTTGGGCCATTTGGGGATTTTACACGTGATTGGGTTATCCTATTTATATTAAATTTAGGGTAGCCAACTTTGAGAAAGGGTTTTTTTTTTTTTTTTTTTTGTGGTATTGGGAGAAATAGAAAAATGTAAAGAGAGAAAAACTTAGAGGGTAAGGCATTTTGGGATTCTCTTGTATTCTCTTTTCATCATAGTAAAAATCTACAGTGACTACAAGTGGACGTAACTCTCACATTGAAAATGAACCATTATAAATCTCGTGTGTGTTTTTACTTTAATTTTTTGCATTGGTTTATCATCGCTTTCAGAAAATATGATTAAGGTGTTTTAATCCTAATAGAAAGAACTTGTAACTTCACCTTTTGAGCCCTAAAATAGTACCCACAAAACAATCCCAATTTTCTTTCCTTTTTTCAATCAATTTTTTTCCCTAATATACTAAAGTCCTAATGTTATTTATATTTGGGCTTAAAGAATACCTAACTATAAAATAGCCTAATACATGGGCTCATGGGATGGACAAACTTGGCCCAACAATCTCTCCCTCCAGCACATGAGAGAGGACTACCAATCTATATCCCCATCACATGGAGTTCAAACCTGCTACGCTAATGCACAATTGAAGCTTCTACTTGGGAACACCTTTGTCAATATGTTTAAGGCATTTTTGTTTGTGTGAATCTTCTTCAACTTGGATGCATTTTCTTCAATTGTATCCCTCAACCACTTGAATACCCATTTTTTTTCAATGATTTTCTTCCTTTAGGAAGTTGTACTAACTCATAGGTTTCATTTTTCTACAAGGAATCCATCTCATCTTACATAACTCTCAACCAATTGCTACTATCCTCATGAGACTCAACTTCCTAAAAAATTTATGGCTCCCCCACATCAATTATTAGCATGTACTCAAAGGAGGGATATCTAGTAGAGGAACCATGCTCTCTAGTAAACCTCCTAGCATGGTGTACCAAATCGTCCTAATGAAGTGACTACTCCGCTTACTCCTCATACTTAACTGGCTCATGTAGGTATGTCACTTGCATTATCATCTTTTGGTAGCTGACCAATTTCCTTCTCTTCATTATTGAATTGCTCTAATGATGGAGGAATAGGTACCAACTCAATGAAGTCATCATTTGTACCTTTGGATTGATTAGCTTTGGCCAAATCTCCTAAAGTTTGATCTTCTTGGAAAACCACATCTCTACTTCTCATCAATTTCTTATTGGTTGGATCCCATAATCTGAATCCAAACTCTTCATCACCATACCTAACAAAAACATGTGGAACCACCTATTCATCAAGTTTGGATCTCTATTCTTTAGCAACATGCACAAAAGTTTTACACCCAAAGACCCTTAAGTGACTACTCCTAAAAATTCTATGGCTCCCACATATCAATTACTAACATGTACCCAGAGGTTGGATATCTAGTAGAGGGACCATGCTCTCTAGTAGACCTCCTAGCCTGGTGTACCAAATCCTCCTTATGAAGTGAGTACTCCTCCTACTCCTCATGCTCAACTGGCTCCTATAGGTATGTTACTTGCTTTATCATCTTTTAGTAGTTCATCAATTTCCTCCTCTTCATAACTGGGTTGCTCTAATGATGGAGGAATAGGTACCAACTCAACGAAGTCATCATTTGTACCTTTGCATTGATTAGTTTTGGCCAAATCTCCCAAGGTTTGACCTTCTTGGAAGACCACATCTCTACTTCTCATCGATTTCTTATTGGTTGGATCCTATAATCTGAATCCAAACTCTTCATCACCATAGCCAACAAGAACATGTGGAACCACCCATTCATCAAGTTTGGATCTCTTTTCTTTGGGAACATGCACAAAAGTTTTACACCCAAAGACCCTTAAGTGGAAATAGGAAACATCTTTTCATGTATATGCCTTCTTTGGAACCTCAAAGTTCAATGGACCTGATGGAGATCTATTTATCAAATAGTAGACAGTGTGAGCAGTTTCACCCCAAAACAACTTAAACAACTTTACAGTCTTCAGCATACACCTAACCCTCTCAATGATGGTGTGATTCATCCTTTTAGCCACACCATTATGTTGTGGAGTACCAGAGATTGTTTTCTCATGCCTTATACCATACTTAGTGCAGTAAGTTTCAAACTCCCTTGAGGTGTACTCATATCCATTATTAGACTTGAGACACTTCAATTTCTTTTAAGTCTCTTTCTCAACCATGACATGAAATTGTAGAAATTACTAAAAGACTTAATCCTTTGATTTGAGCAAATAAATCAATACCTTCTTGATAGCATCATTAATAAAGGTAACGAAGTCTTTATTTCCTCTAAGAGTTGCCATAAACATACGACCACAAACATTGGAGTATTCCAACTCCAATTTCTCTAACTTCTTCTTAGATCTATTATTAAAGGAAACCCTATGTTGTTTTCCAACCAAACAATGATCACAAGAAAACAAAGATTCATTTTTTGCCAAGGGAATTAAGAACTTCCTTGCCAAAACTTGTAATCCTTTCTCTTTCATATGCCCTAACCTTTTATGCCACAACTCCAATAAAGTACCCTTTAAAGCATATAACTCATCATTACAAACTTTCCCTTGGGTCTTGTACAAAATGCAACACGCTTCTCCTTTTGCAACAACCAATGAGCCCTTAATGAGCTTCCATTTGCCTTTGCCAAAGTGGCTTTCGTAACCTTGCTTGTCCAAGGCCAAACCTGATATCAAATTAAGGCGTAAATTTGAAACATGCCTTACATCTTTCAATGTCAACCTACACCCCATATTGGTTTCAAAGCAAACATCACCCATCCCTACAATCTTAGAGTGACTAAAGTTTCCCATCTTGACTGTGTCAAAGTTGCCAACTCTACAATAAGAAAACAACACCAAGTGAAGAGTAGCATGGTAGGAGGTTGCAGTGTCTACAATCCACTCAACTTCATGTTCATCTACATACAAAATATGAGAGCATTAAAACTTCATCACTATTGGATATAAAGGTTGTGATATTATTGTCATCTTCTTTTTCTTGATTCTGCCTATTATATTCCCTTTTCCAAATTGGACAATTTCTTTTCATGTCTCTCTTTTCCGCAATGAAAACATTTGGTTTTATCCTTAGACTGGAACATTCTCTCGAACTTTTCATGACCTTTTTGTCCTCTATTCCTAATTCTTCATCTATTTTCTATGATGAGAGCCTGTGCATTTTTTGTCATAAGCCTTCCTTCTTTTCTCTTCATAAAATAAATTTCCCTTCACAACCTCCATACAAAGGCCACCTTTCAAGAAAAGTAATCCTTCCAAGTAGCTACTAGTGTCTTAAATAGATCAAAATTGGATACAAATGCCACCTTTTTGGTTAAATCACGAGTATAAAACTCTTTCTTCACTTCAGTAGCTTGATAGTTAAATCTACATATTCCTTTGATCACCTCCTCCAAAACATATCTCAGAATTCCATGATTGACTATCCAAAAAATGCCCCAAATCTCACAAGCATTTCGAACCTTGTCAACGATTTTAGCACATAGAATTGCATCACTGTTGACACCTTCTAGGTCTATGATTGGAATGCTAAGCTGGGCGTTAGTGGAAACTGACTTCTTATAGAGATTATGTGGTGGATGGATGAACATACGTGGGATCTTTGCCATCCCAGCATCTACAAGCCCCTTCACGCCAGTTTTTAAATCATCAAAAGCTTTTAACTCACTTTTCCGATCATATTCAAAGTCCATTCCTTCTTGAGTATTGCATGTGAGCATCTTTTTTGTACCTTTTTTTTCTATAGGGTAATCAATGGGAAATGAGTGTGAAATTTAGTATTTTAAATAAACCTTAACGAAAGATAGGGAGAAAGGGATCTTGCATAGTACTTGGTTTAAGAAAACATTAGTTGGGACCAAAACTTGCACAATTAATACCACATTATGAGTGTAGCGAGTTTATGAATACATGGAAGGGTGGTGTCAGTATCAACAATAACTCTAAACTATAGTCCCTAGAGGTAGAATGCTAAAGGGAAGAGGATTTACCTTGACAGATTTGTGATCAAAACTACTAGTTGCTTGCACTGGGGAATCAATTTTCATTTTCCATGCAGAAAAAGTTAAAAAGAAGTAAAATGTCGATGCAAAATGAAATGTACCTCAAAATACACATACTGTGTCAACTTTTTTTCTTAACAAGAACAAGACAGAAGTACATTTCTAAAGGAAAAAAGAGGCACAAATGGCAGAAGTACAAAGATCTTAGCTACAAAAGGTAGATGTCTGTTTTAGTTTGGGTATCTTAGTATGTTTAATATTTGACTACGATTACCCTAAGGTTGTTGGGTTACATGATTTGATTTGTATCACACGAGATATTAGTTTAAATCCATTATGCCATGTGATGTTCAGAAAAAAAAAAAAAAAAAATCAAATTTAATAATATAATTTTATTGCATTTGTTCATCATTCAATTACTTAATTACCAATATTTTCTTAACTTTGTAGAGACAAATATGCTTGGTTCTGTGTATCTACATATAAGAAAATTATTATTACTTCCTTTTTTAAAAACAAAAGATAAGAAATGCAAGATGCATCCAAAACAAGACTGGGTTTGAAATCAACTGTTTTCTTTTTCACCCAAACCAGCGAGCCTAACTAACCCAGTGCATGAATCAGCACCAAATAATTCTAATCACTAAGTCAGATGACTCAGTATAAACACGTCAAGTGAATTTCCTTTCACTGGGTTACTGAGTCAGCTAAGTCAGCTCCAAAACAACTCCCACACCAACAACAAGTCAATTGGAAACATAACGAATCTGACGGAGAACTGACCAGACTCGATCACAGTGGAAGAACATAGGGTTAAAAAATAACCCAAACCAGCGAGCCTAACTAACCCAGTGCATGAATCAGCACCAAATAATTCTAATCACTAAGTCAGATGACTCAGTATAAACACGTCAAGTGAATTTCCTTTCACTGGGTTACTGAGTCAACTAAGTCAGCTCCAAAACAACTCCCACACCAACAACAAGTCAATTGGAAACATAACGAATCTGACGGAGAACTGACCAGACTCGATCACAGTGGAAGAACATAGGGTTAAAAAATAACCCAAACCAGCGAGCCTAACTAACCCAGTGCATGAATCAGCACCAAATAATTCTAATCACTAAGTCAGATGACTCAGTATAAACACGTCAAGTGAATTTCCTTTCACTGGGTTACTGAGTCAGCTAAGTCAACTCCAAAACAACTCCCACACCAACAACAAGTCAATTGGAAACATAACGAATCTGACGGAGAACTGACCGGACTCGATCACAGTGGAAGAACATAGGGTTAAAAAATATGGACCGAGTCTGGAAATCAATTCCAATATCCAAGTACATCCTTACCCATTCAATTTTGATCATAAATACATAGTAAATTTAGCCACACCAGAAAAGAAAAAAAAAAGTACCAGAAAATTTGGGTTGCCACAGCTGGTGGCAAAGTGGATTAATTGTTGTAATGGTAGCGCAACGTTTCTTTGCTAGAGCACTGCCGGAAATAACGATAAGGGTTGTCTTCTTCCTCCCGCCAATATATAGGATAATTGATTAAGAGGGACAAAATTTTCTTGAAATTATAAAAGTAACCTCCCACTTTTAATAGCTTTGAAAATGACCCATTTAAGACAAAAATATCCCTTAATGGTTGTCCCTTTTATTCAGTTACCCATTTCGACAACACCATCTTTTGCATTTTGGAAAATTCTAAGGTACCTCCGTCGGTACCATACCGAAATTTTTTTTAGCCATTGGATGTCCAAGATTACATCTTGGTCATTCATTTTAAATTTGAAAAAAAAAATCCACTTAACCTGTTAATGGAAGAACCGGTTATGACATTCCACTATTTTCTCCTTTTACCTCTTCTTCCTCCATTCTCAATAATTTGGGTTTAAATAAAATAAATATTGAAATACAAATAGAATGGAATAAAAATAAAAATGAAATTGATATAAAATTTTTAAAACATATTTAATAACAAAAAAAATTCATGACCTACTTAAAAGCTAAGGTTTTTTTTTTTTAGAATTGTGTTTTGGGCCCAAAAATTAACATTTGGTCCTCCAACCACCCCTATTTAAGCCCAAAGATATGAGATAGTAATTGACAAAAATACTCACTTGATTCATTTTTGTCTTTATTCTACTACTTGTCACTCTTCTTTCTTATTTAACCATTTTTGGATTTTTCATTTTTTTTAAAACTCTTTTATAAATAATTGAAAAATTACATTATTTTTTATTTTAAAATTATAAATAAACAAAAATTATATTAACGATTCAAAGACTATTTTGGAAAATATTTTCTAAAAAAATATTAATTTAAATAAATAAAAATTATCTTTTACATTTATTTTTATAGTTTACATTTTAGAAGTAAATAATTTAATGATTAAAATACCATTTAAAATAAATATATTCACTAGTTTAATTTTTTTACTATTATAAAATAAAAAGTTCAATTTTTTTTTTTTTAATCTTCTTCCTTCCTTATTTTAATAACTTTTTTAACATGACTTTTAGTAATAAGTTATATGAAATGCTACAAATTTGTTTATTAAGGATTTTTTTTAATGATTTGAATTAATTGAAAATTTATTAAAATAAAGAAAGTTGATGGATTGAGAGTTTTTATTTTAAGTACTCGATTAAAATGATGATGGATGGAGAGTTTTTATTTTAAGTATTCAATTAAAATGTTTTCATATGACCTAATTTTAGAAGTGGATTATATCAATACATAGTAGAGATTTATTTATTTATTTTTATATAAAAAGGGTTGAAAGGTATATTTATTTGTTTTAGATGAAAACAAATAACTAAAAATTATATAGATTATATTTGAGTTTGGTTTTAAAATATTTTTCTAGTTTTTATTTTTATTTATTTTTATTTTCTATATTGTCTCTTTTTGAAAATACGTTTAAGTTATGACAAATATGAAATTTGTGTCATTTACAAGGGTATTACACTAATTGTACAAGGGAAATGTGCTAAGTGTACAAGGGTGTATAAGGCTCCTAATAGGTTTTGTACGATTTTTAAACAACTTGAATTTGATATTAAGACGATTATTAATAGTTTTTTTTTTCTTTTTTTTACCAAACTATTTCATTAAGACATTCCCTACAAAAATTAACACATAAGAAATAAAATTTTGAGTTATTTGAGTTATTGTACAAGGGTATTACACTAATTGTACAAGACAAATTTATTAATTGTACAAGGATGTACAATATTACTTTTTGTTATGGATTTTAAGTGATTTTGAAAAACTTTCCTATTTTTTTCCACTCAAAGATTTTTCCCCCACTCAAATTCTATCACTCAAGAATTGTTTTGAATTTTATTTTTAAATTTTATCATCAAAATTTTGTAATTGCATATTTTGTTTTTGTAGTTTTAGCAATGTTCTTTCTTTTCACTTTTTTTTTTTTTTTTGTGAAATTTTATCCAAATGAATCTATATTTAAAATTATAATCATATTTATCAAAATTTTTACTTAGATTATCTTTAATTCTTTTAATATATTTATACTCATTTATTTAAAAAATGAAAAACTAATTTTTTTTTTTTTTTTTTTTTTGTAAACATGTTCTATTACCTTTCAAGTAAAAAATTAGATAAGTTTGAAAGTCAATAAATAAAAAAATTAAATACTGCTTTCAATAATTTTTAGATAAAATTTTATATAATATATTTTATTTGAAACTTAATTTTTAAAGTTTAACTAAAAATTTGTATTGACAATTTTCTTGTTGTGAGTCAAAATACTTTACATTAATCTATCTAGATAAGAAAAATTATTAATATAATATTAGAACTTCATATCTTAGTTATTTTTTTCAACAAATTTATCTTTTTAAAAATTTTAAAATAAAAACATTAAAAATTAAAAAGCTATATATATATATATATATATATATATATATAATAAAGTGAAGTGATAGTTAATTTTAAAATTTTTTAAAATATGGTTAATGTAGAAAATATAAAAAATAATTAAAAATAAGAGAAAAATATAGATGAAAGGGTAATATAAATTTAAAATAAAAAAATTAAAATTAAACCAAAAGAAAAATACAAAAAGATAAAAAAATATTTGAATGAAAAATCCCAAAATTTTTATCATTGTTTTTAATAAGAGCAAAAAGATTCAATATCTTTAAAAATGAAAAATAAAAAAATATTATTGCTTTTTATTTGACATAAAATAGAAATATATATTGGAATAAAAATGAAAAAAAAGTTAGAAATGAGTAATATTTAATAGGGAATAGAAAAGGAAAAAAAACACAAAAAAAAAATTAAAATTCACACTCACTTGTAGGCATATAAGGGATAAGGGTATTTTAGGAATTAATGAAAGACAATATCTTTCATCTTAATTTTCATACTTTGTTTGGGTCTTGGGCTTAAATACGGGTGGTTGGAGGACCAAATGTTAATTTTTGGGCCCAGCTGGGCCCAAAACACAATTCTCCCTTTTTTTTTTTTCATTTTTAAGAATTTTTTTCACTTCAAAATGCAATAATATTAGTTATCCATATTAATTAAGCTTAGAATTGATGGAAAATAAACTCAAAAAATTAAAATTTGAAAATACTAAATAATTGTCAGGGGATTCCTCACATTCTCCGTATCATTCCTCACATTTTTCGTACCCTCGAAATTTTACTTTTTTTATTTTTAAGAATTGTTTTCACTTCAAAATGCAATAACATTGGTTATCCATACTAATTAAGCTTAAAATTACTGTAAAATAAACTCAAAAAATTTAAAATTTTAAAATACTAAATAATTGTCAGGGGATTCCTCACATTCTCCGTATCATTCCTCACATTTTTCGTACCCTCGAAATTTTACCTTTTTTATTTTTAAGAATTGTTTTCACTTCAAAATGCAATAACATTGGTTATCCATACTAATTAAGCTTAAAATTACTGTAAAATAAACACAAAAAATTTAAAATTTTAAAATACTAAATAATTGTCAAGGGTACAAAGAATGTGAGGTAAGGTATGAAGAAAGTAAGGATTCCTCACATTCTTCATATATTTCCTCACATTCTTCATATATTTCCTCACATTTTTCCTACCCTTGAAATTTTACCATTTTTTAAAATTTTTAAAATTTTTTTTCACTTTAAAATGCTATAAAATTGGTTGTCCATACTAATTAAGCTTAAAATTGATGAAAATTAAACTCAAAAAAATTCAAAATTGAAAACACTAAATAATTGTCGGGGTACGAAGAATGTGAAGAAAGATACGAAAAATGTGAGAAGTCCTCATATTTTTTGTATCCTTCCTCACATTCTTCATATCCTTAAAATTTTACTTTTTTTTCATTTTTAAGAATTTTTTTTCACTTTAAAATGCAATAATATTAGTTATCCATACCAATTAAACTTGGAATTGGTGGAAAATAAACTCAAAAAATTTAAAATTTTAAAACACTAAATAATTGTCGAGGGTACGAAGAAAGTGAGGATTCCTCACATTCTTTGTACCCTTCCTCACAATCTTCATACCCTCAAAATTTTACTTTTTTTCATTTTTAATAATTTTTTTTCCACTCCAAAATGCAATAATATTGGTTATCTATACTAATTAAGCTTAGTATTGATGGAAAATAAACTAAAAAAAATTAAAAATTTAAAACACTAAATAATTGTTAGAAGTACAAAGAATGTGAGGCAAAGTATGAAAAAAGTGAGGAATCATCAATCTCCACTTTCTTCGTACTCTGTCTTACATTCTTCATACTCTGCCTCACATTCTTCATAACCTTGAAATTTTACTCTTTTTTTTCATTCTTAAGAATTTTTTTCTTCACTCCAAAATTCAATAATATTGATTATCCTTACTAATTAAGCTTAGAATTAATGAAAAATAAACTCAAAAAATTTAAAATTTGAAAATACTAAATAATTGTTGGGGATACAAAAAACATAAGGAATGGTATGAAGAATGTGAGGAATCCTCCCATTCTACATATCCTTGAAATTTACCCTTTTTTTTTTCATTTATAAGATTTTTTTTTCACTTCAAAATGCAATAATATTGGTTATCCATATTGATTAAGCTTCAATTTGGTAGAAAATAAACTCAAAAATTTTAAAAATTGAAAACACTAAATAATTGTCGAGAATACAAAGAATGTAAGGTAGGGTACGAAGAAAGTGAAGATTCCTCACATTCTTCATAAATTTCCTCATATTCTTCGTACCATTCCTCCCATTCTTCGTATCCTTGAAATTTTACTCTTTTTTTATTTTTAAGAATTTTTTTTTTTCACTTCAAAATGCAATAATATTGGTTATCCATATTAATTAAGCTTAGAATTGATGGAAAATAAATTCAAAAATTTTAAAAATTGAAAGCACTAAATAATTATGGGTGTATGAAGAATCTGAGGTAAGGTATGAAGAAAGTGAGAATTCCTCACATTCTTCATACTCTCGAAATTTTACTTTTTTGTTTTTTTTTTTTTTTCATTTTTAAGAATTTTTTTTCACTTCAAATTGCAATAATATTGATTATCCATACTAATTAAACTTAAAATTGATAGAAAATAAACTGAAAACTTTTAAAATTTGAAAACACTAAATAATTGTCGAAAGTATGAAGAATGTGAGGTAAGGTACGAAGAAAGTGAGGATTCCTCACATTCTTCGTACTCTTCCTAACATTTTTCATGCCCTCGAAATTTTTTTGTTTTTTCATTTTTTAAGAATTTTTTTCACTTCAAAATGATATAATATTGGTTATCCATACTAATTAATCTTAGAATTGATGGAAAATAAACTCAAAAAAAAATTAAAATACTAAATAATTGTCGAAAATATGAAGAATGTGAGGCAAGGTATGAAGAAAGTGAAGATTTCTCACATTCTTCGTACCCTTCCTTACTTTCTTTGTACTCTCCTCATTCTCCACTTTTTTTTTAATTTTTTTAATTTTTTTTTAAATTTCATATGACTTGGATATTCTTTAGATATGTTCATCATTACACTTAGGGGGTGTTCAATGGATGCCCGAAAAAAAAAATCAAAATTCAAAAATACTAAAAAAATTAGCAAAGGTATAAAGAATGTGGAGAATCTTCACATTCCTCTTACCCTTCCCATTCTCCACAAACTTTTTAAAATTTTTTGAGACTTCATATGGTTTGGATATTCTTTAAATAGGTTCATTACACTTAAGGGATATTTAATGGATGCTCAAAAAAATCAAAATCCAAAAATACTAAAATATTAGCAAGGGTCTAAAGAATGTGGGGAATTCTCACATTTCTCATATCTTTCCCATTCTGCACATTTTTGAACTTTTTAAAATTTAAAAAAATCAAAATGACTAAAAAATCAGTGAGAGTTATGAAATTCCATATTGTTACTATTTTTTTTTTTTTTTTGTATTTTCAATATTTCAATCAATATTTTATGTAATTAAATTTAAATTATAAGAATTATTTTATTAATACAATTTTCAAGTACATAAATATCTTAATGTTTGAACAATGTATACTTATTTAAATTTATTTCATTTTTTATTTTTTTTATAAAATTCGAATTATACTTACAATTTATTCAATTTGTTTTTTTACTTCATAAATGTTTTTCGCATTTTCAATATTCATCCATTTTTTTCCATAAATAATTTGAATTTAAAATAAAATAAATTAACTGATTCTCTATTTATAAATTATGTCATCGAATTATTTCTTTTACAATATTTTGTTTATTTTAAATGTAATTTTTTTCTTCACCTCTTTGGTTTATCACTTTATATTACAAAATAAAGTAGATTCTAATTTCTTTTCTTTTAGAAAATTTATATTTTCACAAATTATTCAATATTTTTCAACTTTTATAAAATAAAACCTCATATTATATAATTGGATATTGTAAAGAGTTAAAATTTTTGTGTTGCATTCGATTTTTTTTTCTTTGGGTGGGAGTTGACCCGTTTGTAACTTGTATAGCAAGTTTTTTTTGTTTCTTTTTTCTTCAACAATTTTTTTTTTTTTTTTGTTTCGGTACCAAAGCATGACCCTGCTTTTTTTTCTTTTTTTTTTTGCCATTTCCTTCCCATATAGTAAGTCTCACATTGTCGGGGATTGGGCTTCTGTTAAGCGGGTTCCACTGCTGGCCCAAACCCAGCCGCCACCAACAACTTGCTAATAGGTGCTCCATTTTTCTCTCTTTTCTCTATTTTAATTATTTTTTTATTTTTTATTTTATTGTTTTACAAGATAAGGATTGCATTGTGGAGGCCCGTTTCGGAGGAAGGACCTCGCCTGCATATGTTAAAAATAAATAAAAAAAAATGGTAATTCACCATCCGTTGGATGCAACCGATGATTTTTTGGCTCCGTTCATTTTCCCATTGACCATCTTCTTCAACCCTTACAGAGTTCTCACCTATTGAAGGCGGCGCTTTATTCACTGCTCAATGGCCGGTACAATGATCTTTTATTTGTGCTTGTCATAACAAGATTAGAGTGATGGTCAGTGGTGGCTGGTTAAGTACTGCTAATTAGAGTTGCCTGCAACTAGTGTACTGTGGATTCAGTTAGGGGAAACCAATTTGGTGACATTATAGAACAAAATGGTAGGCACCAGCACCACAAAATTTTCAGAGGACTACGATCGAGCAAGTGAATTAAAGGCCTTCGATGAGTCTAAAGAGGGTGTTAAAGGTTTAGTTGATGCTGGGGTCTCTAAGGTTCCCCGGATGTTCATTCGACCACCAGATAACTCGAGAGACTGTAACACCCAATTCAAATTTCCGGTCATAGACCTCCATGGCATGGACAGCGATCCAATTCGGCGAAAGAAGATTGTTGAGATGGTCCGGGAAGCATCGGAGACGTGGGGTTTATTCACCGTGGTGAACCATGGGATCCCTGTTAGTGTGTTGGAGGAGATGATGGATGGGGTACACCGGTTTTATGAACAAGATAATGAAGTGAAGAAGGAGTTTTACACGCGTGATCTGACGAGAAAGGTGATATATAATAGCAATTTTGATCTCTACGTATCAAAAGCAGCTAATTGGAGGGACACCTTTTATTGCCTTATGGCTCCCCATCCTCTTAACCCACAAGAGTTGCCAGCGACATGCAGGTATGTGATAATCATTCTTCATCCCTGCAAGATTTTTTGTCATGCATATTATGGAATTGAAGAAGGATCTTGTTCTGCCAATTAATTGCTTTCTGTGAGATAGAGTTGTGTTTTATTATCACACTATTTTGCAAAATAAGGAACATGGATACAAAGTAGAAGTCTTTTTGGAGAGAAACAATTTTGCTTCCCATTATGTTCAATAATATTTTTAGCAATGTCTTGCAAAGTCATGAACACTCCGGCTGCAATTTAATGAAACTATTCCTGGAATATATGGTGCTATTACTAAAGATAAGGAATTTCAGTTGGTGGGCATGTCCTAATGATTTGATTGGCCAAAATAATTTAATTACTAAAGTTATATGTTAAGAACTGAAGTAATTTTGTAGAGATATATTGATGGAGTACAAGGAGCAAGTCATGAGATTAGGACTTAAACTGTTGGAATTAATGTCTGAGGCTATTGGGCTCAATCCAAACCACCTAAAAGACATGGATTGTGCGGAAGGGCTTGCCATTTTGTGTCACTATTATCCAGCATGTCCACAGCCAGAGCTAACCATGGGCACCACAAAGCATTCTGACAATGACTTCCTTACTATACTACTACAAGACCAGATTGGAGGCCTCCAGGTTCTTCATCAGGATCAGTGGGTCGATGTTCACCCCGAGCCTGGAGCCCTTGTGATTAATGTTGGTGATCTTCTACAGGTAAACTTTTCTGTATTATGAGAGAGTTTTAATGAAAGAAAATATTGCATTCTTCATATTTATTGCATTGCATTTCTGTTATTTGCAAAAAGGGTAACACTCGTGCAACCCAAAGTTAGACACATATTATGTCATTATAAGTCGATGTTTAAAATTGACTTCGTTTATTGCTGTACTCTCCAGCTTATCACCAATGACAGGTTTAAGAGTGTAGAACACAGAGTACTGGCAAACCAACGAGGTCCAAGAGTCTCAGTGGCATGCTTTTTTAGCACATCTCATCTGCCATCCTCAAAATTATATGGACCTATCAAGGAATTGTTATCCAAAGATAATCCACCAAAATACAGGGAAACCACAGTGAGAGACTATGTTCTCCATTTCCGCTCAAAAGGGCTTGACGGGACTTCTGCTCTACCACAGTTCAAGCTCTAAATTGGTTACCATATTTCTGAGTGTTGTGATTGTTGTCTCAAGCACTTACTGGATAGAATCCTTGCTTAGTAACATATGTAGAAATTTGGTGTTGAGGATAATATTTGTGGGCATATTGAAACTTAAAACCTCTGATCATATCAAATATTTGAAATTTTTCAATTTAAAACAAAATAGCCATTACCGTATTCAATTTAAGAAATTGTCATGCGACATCCTAGTAGATTTGCTGCATTGGTAGCTTACATATAGTTAAACTAAGGTTTGTTGAGACTTGTACTAAAATATTGGCTAGAAATGCAATTATGAAAGAACAGAGGAAAATTCTGCTACTCCAGATGTGTTCCTAGCTAAAGGAAGGAGTAGCATTAAAAAAATTTCCTCTAGATACTGAGGTGATACAGATCCAACTGACATTCATCAATGAAAGTAATTGCAATTTGTACCTCCCCTTATGTCGTCACTCCTGATGATGCACCTCTTCCACTGCAATTGCCTGCGCTATGCAGGTATCTAATAGTATCAAGCTGAGTGGATTGGAACTTTTTTCATCAATCCAGATCACTGAAGTGGTGAAGATAATTTTTAAACTTCAATTCCTATTTGCCGGTTGATATATTACTGTGATAGATGGTTAAGAATTTCAGTCAGAGGACAAGAAATCTCCACCCAGCCCCAATGGTACGACTCCCGCCAACATAAATTTTATGTGGTTGCCCGAAATAGAGTTCGAAGAAGGCATGGTTTTGCCAGTTTTTTGAGATAACCAAATCGATATGATCCCAGTTAATATTTGAATCAAAACCGAATCCATCTCCTAGTAGTGAAAAATTTGAGGTAAGCCAAACTTATTTAATGTATTTGATTTAATTTAGATGATCAGTTAGATATAAGTTAATTTATGTCTAAATCCAATTTATTTTTGAAAGAAATTAAATCTAATTTAGATTTGAAGTTCAAAATATATTTGAAATTCCTAACTCAAAATATGAAGAATGCATAAAATTAATTTGATCATAACCTTATATCAATAAATTATTTTAATTGAGTTTACAAAATATATATAAAAATAAATATAAAAAAAATTTCATCAAACATTCAACAATTATTAATTATAAGAAATGAAAGTGAATGTTAGTTTTTTTAGTTTTTAATCATTCATAGAAGACAAGAAAACCCAAAAATTGAAAACTAAATAAATAAAATCAGTTTTCAAATGTTATGATTTGCCTCTACAAGTTCCCTTACGAAAAGAGTTATACTTTTTCTAGAGTTAATCTATTCTTGTGGATAGTGTTGGTGGCAACTTTGAGGTAAATTTTCTAAAAAGAAATGATAGTTATTGAATGAGATCTAAACAAATGTAGGTAAAATTGTCAAAAATTACTCTTAAGTGCATTATGTAATCCAAATCTAGAGTATATCTACAAGAAAATTTATTGTATTATTTGGAGATGATAGATTTTTCATGTGATTTAGAAATGGCAGAATGAGTACAAGAGAAGAAGGATAATTTTTTTAATAAACCTCCTTATTGATGGATATACCGAGAAAGGTACAAGAGAAGACTCCAACAGTGGAATACAAGGGAGATCTTAATATAAGAGGAAATCTTGGTTTCTTTCAATTGGAAGGAGATATTTATAAGCTTCTTGATCATGGATTTTTTACGAAATTGTTTTTTTTTTCTTTTGTAGGCTTTGATGCAGAGTAACAACTTTATGGTATATAATTTTTTATTCTTTCTTGAGATTATATCAACTCTTTATGAGTTTGTTTACATATTTTGTCAAGTGTTAGGTTTTCCCTCAAGCTGTGTGGATGTTGCGGTTTGGAGATACTTCTATTTATATGACAAGAATAAAATTTTTAGCCCTTTCATTCCTAAACGAGGAGGTTATATAATAAATTAATCAAAAAAAAATCTCTAAAACCTAATTTTCTAAATATGAAAAATCAAACAATTGCATTTGCCAAATTCTATTCTAGAGCAAACTTGAGAAATTGCATACCATGGGTGGCATCCTCCATCATTGATGTAGTTGTCAAAACCTAAAATGCAGCTAAGTGAGTTAAACTAAAGTGAATCTAAGTGATTAAACTAAAGTGCATCTAAGTGAGCTAAACTAATGCACATTTAAGTGAGCTAAACCTAAATGCATTTAAGTGAACTAAGTGAGTTATACTAAGCATGCAACTAAGTGAGTTGAAATTGAGTTAAAATATAACTAAGTGAGTTAAACCTACGGTGTCACTAAGAGAACTAGACTTAAGGTGCCACTAAGTGAGTTGAGCCTGGGCGAAAGTGTAACTTAGTGAGTTGAAACTAAGATGCAACTAAGTGAACTAAGTTAAAGTGCAATTAAGTGAATTGAACATGAGTTAAAGTGTAACTAAGTGAGTTGAATTTAAGGCGCACCTAAGTAAACTAGACCTAAGAAATGCATCTACATGAACTAAATCTATAAATGCAGCTAAATGTACTAAAGTAAGGTGTAACTAAGGTCATATATGGGATCCATTAAAATCCTTCGACAAAGAATCTCCAAAGGTGGCTCAAAAATAGTACCAAATGAGTAACAATGGACCGTCATGAGATGGTCATAGGGCAACAAGAAGTAAAGGAGAACACATAGATTAACATGTGCTACTAGGACAAAATGGAGGGTCTACAACCTATCTTAGGCTCAGGCCACTTAAACTAGCCCACATGGGTCCTAATTCATTAATTAACCTACTATGCTTCAATTCATCAATTAGTTCAATCCAGAGAGACCATTCGCAAGCTTTTGTGCAATATTATGCAATTACCAATTAAACACCCCTATGCACACAAGTAAATAAAGAACTCAATCAACCTTCATATATTGTGTCATTAAGGACTATAAACTCGAATGGGAACCATTAGGACCCATAGGCAAATAATAACTCCCTCAAAATCAAATTTTGAAGTTGAATCAACATCCCATTGCAGAGGATTAACCGCACTCCAACATCCTATGTAATTACAATGAGACAAAAGTTAGGGTTCATGACCTACTATCCACTATATGCAAGCTCCCTGTAAACTAGTGTTTGTAATCTAATAAGGTGAATATTATCAACTTCTCAAAATTACGTTTATAATCTTTGAGCACGTAGGTCAAAGTCACTACAAAATTTGGCATAAACTTAATATTTTCTCAAGATTGAGATACCATACAGTATAGCAACTTAGTAAGGTAATGACTACTCAATAGTCTTAGAACATGATTTACCATATATCTTGCACAAAGCGTAACTATACACAAGTACACTCACCATGGAAACTCATCCTAATAACCAAGACCAATTATCTTTCCAATTAGGAAGTAATGCGCTACAACCTTAAATGGATTGCCTAAATCCATGAACCAACTGTGAACAAAACCGTCTATTTGCATGGAACCTATGATTTGAATCTTCCATAAAACTCCTACTACACTCAAGTTTTGTATAATGTAGAAGATTCAAGGCCAAAATGCTTACAAAGTGTATTGCATGGAATACGATAAACAGAATGGGAAACAAGAAGCTTATTAAATAAATAATAAATCCAAATATGTTACATCACGTCAGGCTTTTAAGGGCTCTATCTTAACAAAGTTTAGTGATGCAAGTCTCATACTTATGATATGGTCAATAGATACCCTTAAGAAGGTTCTTGAAGCTTTGAGATATGGAGGCTCTAGCTTAATGAATGGCTATATTCTCTAAGGTTTTAAAAAATCAACAAAACAATCCTTTTAATACTTGAAAAAACTTTGGGCTAGTTTTGGAAAACAATTAAACATTCATTTTTACCTAATTACCCCCCAAAATATGAAGTTGAAATGAAATTACATGAAAAAATCAACCAACATTCAATCACCCCGTAAGGAGCATTTGAACGTTGGGCTCAATGTTTGATCCTACTAGACGTTTGAACACTCCTTATTGGGCATTCAAGCACTACCACTAAAAATCTTGTATTTTCCTTAATTTCTATCTTAATTTTTTTTCTTTTTTCTTTCTTTTGTTATTTCATAAGTTTTACCAAACTTAAATACACATTTACCTTGAAAATGACAACTATAGAATGGTTTGATATCAAACTTGATGAGATCAGAAGTCGTCTTTTAACCAATAAGATCCAAGGAAGTATATTGCATTCTAATCAATGAGAAATGGAACAAAATTGTCAACTAAATCTAATACATCAATAGTGTTCTTTAGTAAGGGATTTTTGGTAACCCCTACTAAATGTTTATGATTATAACTTATTTTTCTTATAATTGTAATTATTTCTAAAAAGAAAAAAACATAAGAAATTTATTTCAAGAAGCTCAATTTTAATAAAGTTTCAAACTTTAACTTAGTAGTGAGCACCTTTAATAATATTTTATTTTTATGTATGCCCACCCTAGTGTCACAGGATGCTTCAAATGACCCTCCCCATGGGCTTATATAGGAGGAGGGAAGCTTCTGGAGACTCCTGGAGCCATCTACACTAAGCCATTGGTGGGAAGAGTGTGGAAGGTTCTAGAAATGCCTAGAGATGTCCACACATCTTTACACTATGGTGGAAGGCATGAGAGAAGTCCAGAGCTTTCTAGAGAATTCTAGAGATTTCTTGTACATAAGGATGTACATAGATTAGTGTAGGGAGTTCTAGAATATTCTTGATTTGTAAGGAACCCTCCAAGGTTCTAGAGAGTTCCCTTGGTGCCTATAAATAGGTGAGGGCCTCATTTGGCCAAGGCACCACCCAAATCACTTCCTAACCAAGCAAGTGAGCATCAAAACACTTGTAAAGGCTTTCTTGTGTCAATAAGAGCTTCCATTCTTTAAGGAGTGCCTACAAGCTTCTTAAGCTTTCGAGTCGCAAGTGTCTTAGCCTAGCAAGCTAAGCATTGGGGAGCAAGGCTGACTTAGCAAGGTCAAGTGTCTTGGCTTGTCTAAGTGCCGCACGAGCTTAGTGAACGACTAAGTCCGTGACAAGTGGTATCAGAGCACGGTTAAGAGGTGGGCATATCAAAGGAAGCATGTCGGGCTCTAACGTGGAGGAGACTAGCGAGCAAACCCGTGGGAGGGAGACCGAGCCTACTGCACGGGGCAGGGGCAAGAAGGATAAATCTCGTGATGCCGTTGCCAACATGGAGGCAAGGTTAGCTAAGGTGGAGCTAGCCATGGCGGACACTCGGGAGGGGTTGGACTTGATCGAGCAAGGCATGGAGAAGGGCTTAGAGGATCTAAGGGAGCAGATCCAAGACCTTCGTGAGGGGGTGCAAGTCTCACAAGTTCAGCCAGTGTCACACGAGGAGTTCATGTCCTTCCAAGGAAAGGTCTTGAGCATGCTTGCTAGCATGGAGTCAAGGATAGAGGCCTTGGCCACTCGGATGGAGTCCCGAGACCAGGAAGTTAGGCAGGAGTTGGCCATCTACAAGGCTGCTGTGTCGGCACGGGTCATGGCCACACAGGAGGCATCTAGGGTGGAGGTGCCGAAGCCACATGGGTTTAGTGGCAAGAGGGATGCCAAGGAGTTGGACAACTTCTTATGGCATATGGAGCGATACTTCGAGGCTATCGCATTGACGGATGAGGCGGCTAAGGTGAGAACTGCGACCCTCTACCTTACTGACACAGCTACTCTATGGTGGCGTCGAAGGTTTGCCGATATGGAGAAAGGCATTTGCACCATAGAGACGTGGGAGGACTTCAAGAGGGAGATCAAGAGGCAGTTCTACCCCGAGGACGTGGCTTACCTGGCTAGGAAAAACATGAGGCGTCTCAAGCACACAGGCTCAATACGTGACTATGTCAAGGAATTCTCTTCACTCATGCTTGAGATTCCTAACATAACTGGGGAGGAATTGCTATTCAACTTCATGGACAACCTGCAAAGCTGGGCCGAGCAAGAGTTGAGGAGGCGTGGTGTCCAAGACCTAGCCACGGCCATAGCAGTAGCCGAGTCCTTGGTGGATTATAGAAGGGGAGACTCCTCCAAGGATGAGCCTTTCGAGGGTAGCCACACCATGGGTGGGGGAGACGAGGTTCCAAGGGACCACAATGCTCCTAAAAAGGGATCAGGCAAGACGCCTAACGTCCAAGAAGGAAGGGGTAAGGCGGAAAGGAAGGAGTTCACGCCTAAAATCAAATGCTTCCTATGTGACGGACCACATTGGGCACGGGATTGTCCAAAGAGGAAGGCGCTTAGTGCCATGATCGAGGAGAGGGAGCAGGAGGACGAAGCACATATGGGCTCAATGCAGCTACTAGGTGCCCTCCAATTCAACCCGAAGCCTAGTACGCCTAAGACCTCCTTACTAGCAGGGGTGCAAGTAAAGGAGGAAAAAGGGGAGCGAGCTGAGGTAGCCCGCACACACATGGAAGACGTCACCAAGGGAAAGGTGAACTCAATGGGTAAGAGGAAGCAGCACTCCAAGCATCGAAAGTGCACGGGTCTGCATCCATCTGGAGCCTCACGGGAGAAGGAGGTGAAGAATATCCTGGCTGAACGGGTCACCAGGAGACAAGGGGTCCCTCCTGTGATAGAGTATCTAGTCCGATGGAAAGGACTACCCAAGAGGCAGGTAAGCTGGGAACATGCGGATGCCTTGAGAAAGTTCTGGAAACACATCGAGAGGTTTCAGAACGAGGCAACGACGAGGACGTCGACGGCATCGGTGGGGGAGAGTGTCACAGGATGCTTCAAATGACCCTCCCCATGGGCTTATATAGGAGGAGGGAAGCTTCTGGAGACTCTTGGAGCCATCTACACTAAGCCATTGGTGGGAAGAGTGTGGAAGGTTCTAGAAATGCCTAGAGATGTCCACACATCTCTACACTATGGTGGAAGGCATGAGAGAAGTCCAGAGCTTTCTAGAGAATTCTAGAGATTTCTTGTACATAAGGATGTACATAGATTAGTGTAGGGAGTTCTAGAATATTCTTGATTTGTAAGGAACCCTCCAAGGTTCTAGAGAGTTCCCTTGGTGCCTATAAATAGGTGAGGGCCTCATTTGGCCAAGGCACCACCCAAATCACTTCCTAACCAAGCAAGTGAGCATCAAAACACTTGTAAAGGCTTTCTTGTGTCAATAAGAGCTTCCATTCTTTAAGGAGTGCCTACAAGCTTCTTAAGCTTTCGAGTCGCAAGTGTCTTAGCCTAGCAAGCTAAGCATTGGGGAGCAAGGCTGACTTAGCAAGGTCAAGTGTCTTGGCTTGTCTAAGTGCCGCACGAGCTTAGTAAACGACTAAGTCCGTGACACTAGGCTTCAAACCCCTCTCTTATTTGGCTCCTCTCTAAACCTACAGAGTCTTGAGTTAGACCCATCCCCTTGTAATGATTTATTTTTTTTCTTCAAGGGCTACATTACATGTCATCTTTAAACCTCATAGAACCATAGTAAAGGCTTGCATTATAATATGGGAGTCCAAAGAAATAGCATTCAATTGTGAGATCTCAAGTACCTTAAAAATAATTGTGAGCCTAAGGTTCTTCTAATCAAATTTTAATGATAACAAAACAAGGTTTATTGGAACTAAAGATTTAATTAAGTTCATATTTCAAGTTTTCAAGGAGATGAGATAAAATCAAGTACAAATCACTTGATGATCTCATTTAAGAAAGATATAATCATGTCGAGTCATTTCAAACCTTTCAGACACTTAAAGTTTATAAGTTTATTAAAAGTCGTCCTTTGCATGCTTTAAATTGAGTGTACATTTTCAAAATTTGATGATTTTATATTTTTCTTTGCACCCAAGCTTAAATTCCTTCAAAAATATGTTTAAAAGGATCATGAGGTGTATTTGAATATTATTTTAGAGAATGGAAATGAGGTGTACACAGAACATAATGAAACTAACAAACCGTCTCACTTCTTTCTAATTAATTTCTAAAATAGATCTAGAAGTTTTCTTCAGCAATTGAGATGGAGCGCGAGAAATGCAATGCATAAAGGATAGAATACAAGGTTGTAAAATAGGGCAGAATTATACAAATTTGGGTTTTCATTTTGAAGACCATCCACCAAAAATTTAGTTTTTTGGTCTAGAAAGGAGGGTTCCACATTAATTGAATTATACATGGGATTGAGAGTAAAAGTTTCAAAAATTGACTATTTTGGACTCTACCAACATATAAGAATTGCATATAAAATTGTCAATGCACCTATACCAACAATAACAGCCAACTCTAAAGACTCCAAAAGCAAGCACATGTGCCATAAGGTCAGGGTTTTATCTCGAAAGATCTATAATCCTACTAGTACAAGCATTCGTGGTTGGCCCTGAAGGCATGAGGATCTGCCCATTGAGTCATTGACTCGAAATTAGTTACGCTTATTAGTTTTTCCTGCTCTATAAGTCTATGGTGGGTAGCACATCCGCATCAATAACGCAACATAATGTAGGGGCTCCACAGAACAGAGGCCATTCAATGTGAGGCTTATCTCAGAAGTTTGACAATCCTTACTATAGTCTATAGCACAAGAGTTCACTGTTGGCACCCTTAAACAGAATCCAGGGAGGCTTGCTTATTTAACCAAAATGACAAATGATACTAACCAACTGGTATTTTAACGCAACTCATGTAAAATTCCAAGATGTCACACACATTAAATATGAAATTCAACAGTTCATATGTATATAGGCTGCCAATCAGGATCTTTTCTAGCCACACAAAAAGAGAGAGAAAAAAAAAAAAAAAAAAAACCAAGTATGGTAAACAACCGTCCATCGCATAAAGGCTTCTTCATCTCCACTGCCAGTCTAGAGTTTGAAATGCTCCAGGACAGAAGTCCCGTCAAGTCCTTTTGCATTGAAATAGGCAACAAAATCTCTGACCGTAATTTCCCTATACTTGGGCGGATTCTCTTTAGATAACAATTCCTTGATAGGTCCGTAAAGTTTCAAGGATGGAAGAAGAGCAGTGCTAAAAAAGCATGCCACAGAAACTCTTGGGCCCTTGTGGCTTGCCAGCACTCGGTGTTCAACACTTTTAAACCTGTCATTTGTTATAAGCTGCAAAGTACAACCATAAAAAAGTTTATTCTTAATCATTGATTATTAACATAATTTATATTTCACTCTGGTTTGCATATGTGACTGCATTTCTATCACGACTCCCTTAAACAAAATAATGAAGTAGATAATACAGTAAATTTACCTGTAAAAGGTCTCCAATATTAATAACAAGGGCTCCAGGCATTGGGGGAACATCAACCCACTGATCCTGATGAAGAACTTGGAGGCCTCCAATCTCGTCTTGTAGTAGGACGGTAAGAAAGTCGTTGTCAGCGTGCTTGGTGGTGCCCATGGTTAGTTCTGGCTGGGGGCATGCAGGATAGTAGTGACACAGCATGGCCAGTCCCTCAGCACAATCCATATCTTTTAGGTGGTTTGCTTTCAGCCCCAGGGCCTCAGAGTCCAACTCCAACAATTTAAAGCCTAGTTTCATAACTTCATCCTTGTACTCTATCAATATATCCCTACAAATCACTTGGGCACTTAGGTATTCTGTATAGCATCCATGGCAAAAAATGTTGCAGTTGATGATGAACAATTTTTGTCCTAGCACCAAATTAATTTTGGGCTACTGTCATAGGACATACCTGAAAGCCGGTGGCAACTCTTGAGGGTCGGGGGGTTGAGGAGCCATAAGAAAATAAAAGGTATCCCTCCAATTAGCTGCTGGTGCTTTGTACAGATCAAAATTGCTGTTATACACGACCTTCCTCTCCAAATCACGCGAGTAATACTGCTTCTTGACCTCTGTATCTTGTTCATAAAACCTGCGTACACCATCCTTCATCTCCTCCAAAACAGTGACGGAGATTCCATGGTTTACCTCGTTGAAGAAACCCCACGTCTCCGATGCGTCTCGGACCATGTCCACGATCTCCTTCCGTCGAGCTGGATCTGTGTTCATGTCTTGAAGGTCTATGACTGGAAAACTGAATTTGGTGTCACCAGTTGTGAAGTCATCCGGGGGTTGAATGAAAATCCGGGGAACTTGGGAGACCCCGGCATCAACCAGTCCTTTGACACCTGCTTTGGTCTCATCAAAAGCCTTTAATTCACTAAATCGATCGTAGTCAGCTTGAGTCGCCATTGGAGATTCACTGAAGCTGGTGACAACCATCTTGTTCTAAATGTCACAAAATTGATCTCTTTCAATGCAATTCACCCCTAAAAACACTCCCATTCAACACACCACTAGTGCAGTTATATTCTCACTTGCTTTTAAAATAATACTATTTATAAATAAAAAATAAAAAATAAAAAAATCCAACTACGTATTAGCCTTATCTACGACATTCATGGACGAGGAACTGTGAAATTCTGAATAGATACACGTGGTGTGTTGGGTGGTCATTCTTGGGCTTTTTTTAACTTGTAAGGCTATTTTCAAAAATAATTCTTAAAAAATGGTACTTTCAAAAAAAATTCTTAAAATATGTAGTTATAAAACTATTGATAAATCTAGAGCGTTTTTTATCACTTTAAAATGTTTTCTTGAAAAGACACCTTCCATATTTTTTATATCAACGATGCCTGTTAAAAAAAATTGAATTTATATTAAAAGTATCTCTTTAAGATACATCTTCTATAATTCTATAAAATTGAATTTATATTAAAGATGTCCTTTTAAAAAACATTTTTTTATTAGTCATATATGTTAAAAAAAAATTGAATTTATATTAAAGAAATATCATTTCCACAATACCATAAAATCAAATTTATATTAAAGATGTCTCTTGAAAAGACATCTCCCACAATTTTCTTATCAGTTACACAGTGAAAAAAATAAATAAATTTACATTGAAGGTGTTTTGTACAATTTCACAAAATTGAATTTATACTAAATGTGTCTTTTGAAAAAATACTTTTCACGATTTTTATATTAATCATCTATCACAAAATTAAATCTATACTAAAAGTGTCTCTTGAAGGAAAACCTTTTAATATAAATTTAATTTTATAAAATTGTAGAATGTATCTTTTGAAAAAATACTTTTAATATAAATTCAATTATTTCAATAGATGACTGATACAAGAATTATTGAAGGTGTCTCTTCAATACATTTTTAATATAAATTTAATTTTTTAAAATTGTAAAAAGTGTCTCTTAAATACACATCTTTAATATAAATTCAATTTTTTTACTATGCAACTGATATGAAAATCATAAAAAATGTCTCTTTAAAATATATTTTTAAGATAAATTTGATTTTATACAATTGTAAAAGGTGTCTTTTGAAGAGACGTTTATAATATAAATTTAAATTTTTTTAATATTTATTATTAATATAAAAATTATGAAAGGTATATTGAAGAAACACATTTAATATAAATTCAATTTTTTTTAACATATATAATTAATGTAAAAAAAATGAAAGATGTTCTTTTAAAAAATATTTTTCAAAATAAAAAATGTAAATATTTTCAATGAATCCTATTTTTAAAATTTAATTTTAATTCACCGTACAATTATAAAAAATCCGGTCATTCCTCTCGAGTTCCAGAGCTCACGAGTCGGTTGTTGCATTCGGTGGATTGTGAATTGCCAAGTGTCTTCATAAAGGCCACAAAGGCAACATCTTGGAGGCCTACAAGTCAATTCTAAGATTTTGCTAGATTTTTTACCAATTACAGTCCGTAGTTTTTAGGAAATAGGAAAAGAACGTTATTTCCTTTAAAAGATGATTATTTTCTTTTAAAAAAATATATCAAAAAAATCATCTTTTGAAAATATAATTTCTAAAATTCCTTTTTAAGATTTTTTTTGTCATTAAATTTTCTCAAAAAAGAAATAATTGGTTGGGAGAAATTATTTTCACCAAAAATATATATATATATATATATATATATACATTTTTAACAACAATAATATTTATAAAGATATAAATTATATTTAATATTTAGATATTGATTTAAAAAATATTTTCTTTTTAATCTTCAATTTTTTCTTTAAATTAATTTAATTAATTATAACTAATAAAATTAATTTAATGTGATATTGTTATGATAAAAAAAATTATTATTAATTTTATGTGAAAAATGAGTTTATAAAAATAAATTGTTATTAATTTATTAAATAATTATTTACAAAATAAATAATTTTGTTTAGTTTTAATCTTAAAGAGAAGAAATTTTTATGGAAAAATAGTCTCTTAAAGATACAATTTCTCTTAATTTTTAAGAAATCATCTCTTCAAGAAAAAAAAAATAGAATAAAAATCATCCCGTATAAATTTTTTAAATAATGAATTTTAGAAATCGTATTTCAAGATAATTTTTTTTGAATAAACGATTTTAAAAATTATCCTTCCTATTGGTAAAAACTACAATAGATTTAGAATTTTTTTTTTTTTTATAATGATAGTTTAAAAATTATTTTTTAAAATTATTATACTCTTTGTCAAAAATCCCCTAGTCTAGCTACCTTTTTGAATTTCTACCAGCCGCCCTAAATTGAATTTTAAAACAACTACAATGAGAAAAGGTAGTTCAACTTTGGGTAAGATCCGCATAAAAACATAAATTATTAGCAAAAATTATCAAACTCTAAAAACTGCATACCATGAGTGACATCCTCCGTTATTGATGTATTTGAAGGAAAAGACATGTGCATACAAAGAGAAGCCCAGCGGGATACGCGCTACAAATGTAAATAGCATTTTTGAGTTTCATGTCAAGACTCTCACTTTATACGGTTTTGGTATTCCAAGGTACCCAAGTCAATCAATAATTCATAGGCTTGCTTATCTCACCATAGTGGGGGGACCAGCTGTAACTTCAGATTCATTGGTGGACTTCATTCATTTTCTTCTCATCGGCACAGAGCTCTCACTTGTTCCAGCAGGTCTCATGTCGATAGAGTTGCTTGTGTAAATTAATTTGGGGGAAATCAATCTGGTGACGCTGTAGAACAAGATGGTAATCACCAGCATCAGTCATGAATTTCCGGAGGACTATGATCGAGCCAGTGAATTAAAGGCTTTCGATGAGTCTAAAACTGGTGTTAAAGGTCTAGTTGATGCCGGGGTCTCCAAAGTTCCTCGGATGTTCATTCAACCACCAGATAACTTGAGAACCTATACTACCCAGTTCAATTTTCCCGTCGTAGACCTACAAGGCATGGACAATGATCCAATTCGCCGGAACAAGATTGTTGACATGGTCAGGGATGCATCAGAGACATGGGGTTTCTTCAACGTGGTGAACCATGGGATCCCTGTTAGCGTGTTGGAGGAGATGATGGAAGGAGTACGCCGGTTTTACGAACAAGATACTGAGGTGAAGAAGCAGTTTTACACACGTGATGCGTCGAGGAAAAAGATGGTGTACAATAGCAATTTTGATCTGTACACAGCACCAGCAGCTAATTGGAGGGACACCTTTTATTGCCTCATGGCTCCTCATCCTCCCAACCCAGAAGAATTGCCAGCAGCATGCAGGTATGCTATAATCATCGATCATTCATCCACTCACTGCAAGATTTTCTCTCTTTCGTATTTTATACATATATAGCATCTTTCGTATTTTATATATATATATATATATATAGCAGTTGCTGTTGGGATTGAGCCACATGGACCCACCATGGTTGGCGCTTAGGGAAGGCCAGAGGCCCAGGACCGTGGCCCCTCAAATCCATCAATTGTTTATTTGTTCCTTAATGAGGCATCCCCTGGAGGAATCGAGACTATGACAAAACCATATGTCCAACCAAGAACAAATAAACAATTGGTGGATTTGAAGGGCCACAGTCCTAGGCCTCTGGCCTTCCCTTCAAAAGCGCTAAGCACCAGCCATGGTGGGTCCATGTGGCTCAATCCCAACAATTGGTACACATTATTTTATCCCCACATTATGACTTAAAATATGTTAGACCTTTGTTCCTTGAGCTTTTGAATCCAAACCTCTCTATTAGTTTGATGGAAGAAAAAATCCTAAAAGAAAATATTGAGAAGAAACTTTTGAGTGTCCTTCGATCCGGCCAATTCCCGTGTCATCATACTTTCTTCTGTATTTTTTTTTTTCTGGTTTTAATTCAGGACTTGTATATTGACAAAATAACTTCTGCTTTTTTTGAATCAATAAATTCCTCCTTTTAAATGCTTGAGTTAATTTTGTAGGGACATACTGATAGAGTATAAGGATCAAGTTATGAGATTAGGATTTAAATTGTTTGAGTTAATATCCGAGGCTCTGGGGCTTAATCCAAACCACCTAAAAGACATGGACTGCGCAGAGGGGCTGTCAATTTTATGTCACTACTATCCGTCATGCCCACAGCCAGAACTAACTATGGGCACCACCAAACACGCTGACAATGACTTCCTCACTGTACTACTACAAGACCAGATTGGAGGCCTCCAAGTTCTTCATCAAGGTCAGTGGATTGATGTCCCCCCAATGCCTGGAGCGCTTGTAATTAATGTTGGAGATCTTCTACAGGTAAAGTTTTTCTGTATTATAAAAGCACTTTATTTTGTTTAAGGTAGTTTTATTCTGTATGACTACTACATTCTTCTTCATTGTTGCATTGGAATTATATGATTATTAAAATGCAATGACATAGATCATGTCATTAATCAATCTCTAAATAACCTTTGTTTGTTCTTGTGTTCTTCAGCTTATTACGAATGACAGGTTTAAAAGTGTAGAACACAGGGTACTGGCAAACCATATAGGCCCCAGAGTCTCAGTGGCATGCTTTTTTAGCACATCTATTCAGCCATCCTCCAAACTTTATGGGCCTATCAAGGAATTGCTATCTGAAGAGAATCCACCAAAGTACAGGGAAACCACAGTGGGAGACTATGTTGCCTATTTCAATTCAAAAGGGCTTGATGGAACTTCTGCCCTACCGCATTTCAGGCTCTAGATTGGAATGGATAGGAGAAAGGATTATCATGATGGATGGTTTACCGTATTTGCTAGTGTTATGATTGTCCCTCCTTTAGTTAATAGATAAGATTCTTGAGTAGCAGCATTTGTAGAGACGTGGTGTTCAATATCAATAACGGATCAATATTCCCTCCATGCCTAGAGCGACACTAACTACTATGTTAGATATTTTTCTTCTAATGTCCCACATGACACGTGTATGGCTTTAGTCTTTTATTTAAATGGAGTTATCTAATCTAATCTCTAAAATTTTGGTTATACAATTAGAGAAGTAGTTTCCTATTTTTTTTTTTTTAACTCCCAACTTTGATGGGAAGTGGAGTAGCGGTTACTAAATTGTTGGCAGTTGTAAAAAAAGGAAATGGGTCCTCTCTCTACCCATTTTAAGTAGCATTACATGGTTTCCATCTTTTCGTGTGTGGTATGTAATTTTCATTTTTAAGAAAAAGGGCTAAGAGAGAGAAACCTATATCCTGGAGAATTCTGCATTTTTTCAGATCAAGAATTAATTGAAAGAGATTGCTATGGATTCAGATATGTTATTTATGTTTGTGAAAATCATGATAGTCAAGATCTTGGAATTTATAAAGCATTAAGTTTAAAGTTTCATTTTATTTATTACATGTAGTATTAGAGCAAGGTTAAGACTTTCATGATTTTCCGTTATGATCTATTTGCTGGAATCAATTATTTGGGGAAGTTTTTTTCTTAATATTTTCGGTAACCAAACACAGCAAAATAGAAACCACCTAAATTTCCCTCAAATGGGCCATTTTGGCATCCTTGAATGGATGCACCTGTATTTCACAATGATGAGCAGCAGCAGCAGTAGTGAAAAGCTGGTCACCATTAGGATATTGGACAACATGGAGAAAGCGGATTCACACGGGATACACTCACTTGGGTCCATTTGAGAATTAGTTTCAAATCTCTTCATATCCTAAAATAATAGCAGACATATAGATGAAGTTATGCAGCAACCATCTTCTAGTAGACACAAAAAATTCAACCAGAATAAAGCCAAAGACAGAAACTACTAGGATTTGGAAATTTTGTGGCTCTTCTTCATGATGTCGAATAAAGATCTGCAAATCACATTAAAGGAGTGGTAGAAAAATACCCGCAAAATATAAGACAAATTAAAATTTTATTTATTTATTTTATTTACATTATTTATTACATATTATCCAGTGACTAACTAATTCCTAGATAAGTGGGATTTTATTTTGCTGGGTAATTCATATATGATGCTATTTCCATGAGAATTTCTAGTGATATTGTTGGCTACTTTAATTTATTGAACAAATCACATAATTTTCATGCAATTTTTTTTTCCACGTGATGCTACATGCTACATGCCTATCTTTTAGTAAATTGATAATATTGCCCATAATTTGTTCTACAGTATATAACACAGTGCACGGAATGTATATCATTTACAAATCTGATTCATGTCTAGATTTTATAAGTGACATTTCTTGTATTGATATGTTATAATTATTTTCTATAGTTTATATGAACATGAAATTGTCACATATATGAAATTGTTTAGATGATAATGTGATGTGATTGATGATAAATTGTTTTGCAAAGTGATTATTTCAACTCGAAATCCTATTTTATGAAATAGTTTGGTGATCACCAAAGTGAACCAACTAGAAAGTCATAGGTTTTAATTGTATTTTGGATCTTAATACTAATATCCCAGGTATTAAGAAAATAGCTTTGCAAATTTTTGAATAGATATTTATATGTATCTTTGATCATGAGAATATTTTGGCTTGGCCCAAAGGTGCACCACTTTTCTTGTGATTAATATACTGAGGAAAAATAATTAATGTGTACCCTTAATTGAGAGTTGGATTCGGATACCCAAAGGTAACGGACCTATCGGATTATGGATACATTATTAATTATTTTTGATAGGTGAAAGGGAATCACCATAATAGTCAAAAGTTTAATTTTGTATGTTGTAATTTTAATCCAAAGATGTGTTACAGTAGTACTCTTTATTATTTATTATTTAACTCAAAGCATTAATGTGTGAGCATATATTTAATTGCAGTTTTAGTTCCTGTTTCGCTTCATTCGCACGCTTTATCTGTTCCGATCCTTAATGGAACAAATTTCTCAAACTGGTCTGAGCAAGTCCAGTTTCACCTAGGTGTATTGGATCTTGATTTGGCACTTCGGACTGAGAAACCGCCTGCTATTACTAAGGAAAGTAGCGCGGAAGAAAAAACTTTAAGTCATTCTTGGGAAAGATCGAACAGATTGAGCATTATGTTTATGCGAATGAGTATAGCAAACAACATTAAGTCAACACTTCCTAAACGTGACACTGCTAAGGAATTTTTTAAGACTGTGGAAGAACATTTTCGTTCAGCTGACAAGTCTCTTACTGGGACATTAATGGCTGAACTTACCACCATGAAGTTTGATGGTACTTGTGGGATGCATGAGCACATCCTTGAGATGTCAAATCTAGCTACTAAACTGAAGGCTCTTGGAATGAATGTGGATGAGTCTTTTCTTGTTCAATTTATTTTGAACTCCTTGCCTCTTCAATATGGGCCATTTCAAATTCATTACAACATTATTAAGGACAAATGGAATGTAAATGAATTGGCCAGTATGCTTGTTCAAGAAGAGACAAGACTTAAGCAACAAGGAAATCATTCAATTCACCTTATAAGTAAAGGAGCTAGTAAGAAGTGAAAGAAACCTAAGAAAGGCAAAAGGGCATAACCACCTAAAATCAATGGGCCAACTCAAAGAATAGAGGTTCATGAAATGGGACAAAACAGTATCAAGTGTCGTTTCTGTAAGAAGTTTGGGCATGTTCAGAGAGATTGCCACAAACATAAGGCATGGTTTGAGAAGAAAGGTAAGCCTTTAGCTTACGTATGTTTCGAATCAAATCTTACTGAAGTTCCTTCTAATACTTGGTGGATTGACTCAGATTCCACTGTTCATGTTTCTAATTCGATGCAGGGCTTCCTTACAATCTAGACTTTAAACCAAAATGAAAGTTCCATAGTTGTGGGAAATGGAGTCAAAGTTCCAGTGGTTGCTACCGGGACATTTCGTTTATTTCTAGACATTGATTGTTATCTAGATTTGTTTCAAACTCTTTATGTTCCTTCTATTTCTCGTAATTTGGTTTCTATGTCTAAACTTGACCTTGAAGGTTATTCATTTTCATTTCGTAATAGAAGATTCAGTTTGTTTAAAAATTCTTCTTTTGTTGGTTCCGAAAGATTATGTGATGGTTTGTATAAACTGAATCTTAATAATCGTTTTGTTGAAAGCCTTCTAACCCTGCATCATAATGTTGGAACTAAACGTAACCTGATCAATGAAAGTTCTTCTTACTTGTGGCACAAACGTTTGGGTCATATATCCAAAGAAAGAATGAAGAGATTAGTGAAAGATGGGATTTTGCATAACCTAGATTTTACTGATCTCAATGTGTGTGTGGATTATATTAAGGGAAAACAAACCAAACATACAAAGAAGGGTGCTACAAGAAGTGGAAAACTTCTTGAAATTGTCCATACGGACATTTGTGGGCCGTTTAACTCGTCATCTATTGGTAAAGAAAAATATTTTATTACTTTCATTGATGATTTTTCACGTTATTATTATATCTATTTATTGCATGAAAAATCTCAAGCAATGGATGCCCTAGAGGTGTACATTGTTGAGGTTAAAAGGTAATTAGATAAAAAAAAAAGTGAAAATTATCAGATCAGATAGAGGTGGTGAATATTATGGTAGAAATGATGGATTGGGTCAATGCCCTGGCCCATTTGCTAAACTCCTAATACACTATGCCAGGTACGCCTCAGCAGAATGGAGTGGCTGAAAGGTGTAATCGTACATTGATGGATATGGTTAGGAGTATGTTAAGTAATTCTTCTTTACCCATTTCATTATGGATGGAAGCCCTTAAGACCGTTGTTTATTTATTGAATAGGGTTCCTACTAAAACAGTTCCAAAGACTCCTTTTGAACTGTGGACAGGAAGGAAACCAAGTTTAAGGCACTTGCATGTTTGGGGTTGCCCAACGGAGGCTAGGATTTATAATCCACATGAAAAGAAATTGGATTTCAAAACCATTAGTGGTTACTTTATTGGTTATCCAATGAAATCCAAAGGGTATAGGTTTTATTGTCCTAATCATAGTATGAAAATTTTTTAAACGAGTAATTCCAGATTCATTGAGAATGGTGAAATCCGTGGAAGTGATCAATTACAAAAAAACAAATATTCAAGAAGTTAGGGTGCAAGTCCCACTACCCATAACTTCTAAAGAAATTGTTGCTCCTTCAATTGTAGAATCATTTGGCAATGTTGAACAACAAATTAATGATCAGTCACTCTCCAATGAGATTATCACTAATGAACCAATTATGGAAGGACCACAACAATCAACATTAAGGTCTCAAAGAGAACATAGACCTGCTATTTCTGATGATTATGTGGTTTATTTACAAGAATCTGATTATGATATTGGGACAAGTAAAGACCCGGTTTCATTTTCACAAGCCATTAGCTGTAGTGATTCTGACAAATAGATTGATGCCATGAATGATGAGTTGAAATCAATGGATCAAAACAAAGTTTGGGAACTTGTCGAATTGCCTGAAGGATATAAAACAGTTGGTTGTAAATGGGTCTTTAAGACCAAATGCGACTCAAAAGGCAATATCGAACGACATAAAGCTAGACTTGTGGCTAAAGGTTTCACTCAGAAAGTGGGTATTGATTATAAGGAGACCTTCTCTCTTGTATCCAAGAAAGACTCACTTAGAATCATTATGGCTTTAGTTGCTCATTTTGATTTAGAGCTACACCAAATGGATGTGAAAACTGCTTTTCTTAATGGGAGTTTAGAAGAAAAGGTTTATATGGATCAACTTGAAGGTTTCTCCATAAAGGGAAAAGAACAGATGGTTTGCAAATTAAATAAGTCAATATATGGACTTAAACAAGCTTCTAGACAATGGTATCTTAAATTCAATGATACTATTACTTCCTTCGGATTTAAGGAAAACACCGTTGATCGGTGTACCTAAAGGTTTGTGGGAGCAAGTTTTAATTTCTGATTTTATATGTTGATGATATTTTGCTTGCCAGTAGTGATCTTGGTTTATTACACACAATCAAGAAATTCCTCTCTGAGAATTTTGAAATGAAAGATATGGGTGAGGCAACTTATGTGATTGGAATAGAAATATTCTGTGATCGCTCACATGGTTTGTTGGGGTTGTCTCAAAACCAATATATTGAAACAATCTTAGAGAGATTTGGTATGGAGAACTGTTCAGTTAGTGTAGCCCCAATTCAGAAAGGGGATAAATTTAGTCTCATGCAATGTCCACAAAATGAATGGGAATGTAAACAGATGGAAAGAATTCCTTATGCTTATGTTGTAGGAAGTTTGATGTATGCACAAACTTGCACCAGGCCAGACATCAGTTTTGCAGTTGGTATGTTGGGCAGATACCAAAGTAATTCTGGAATGAATCATTGGAAAGCTGCGAAGAAAGTGATGAGGTACTTGAGGGGAACAAAAGATTGTATGCTTACTTTTAAGAGGTCTGATAATTTGGAGGTGATTGGCTACACAGATTCAGACTTTGCTGGATGTGTTGATAGTAGAAAATCAACTTTTGGTTATATATATCTATTGGCTGGGGCAGCAATTTCATGGAAAAGTGATAAACAGACTATTATTGCTGCATCCACAATGGAAGCTAAATTTGTGGCATGCTTTGAGGCCACGATTCATGGTTTATGGCTGCGAAATTTTATCTGAGGGCTTGCTATTGTCGACACTATTAAGAAGCCGTTGAAGATTTATTGTGATAATTCTGCAGCTGTATTTTTCTCCAAGAACGACAAATACTCTAATGGTGCTAAACACATGGAGTTAAAGTATTTTGCCGTTAAGGAGGAAGTTCAGAAACAACAGGTGTCTATTGAACATATTAATACTGAGCTCATGGTTGCAGATCCACTAACTAAAGGGTTACCACCAAAGACATTTAAAGAACATGTTAAAAGAATGGGTCTTGATTGTAACCCTTGATGCCTATTATGTTTGGATTGCAAATGTTTGTTTATGTTATTAGACATTTTGAGATCTCATTAATCATGTTTCTAATTTTTCTTGTTTTCCATTTTGTACGTACATCTATGAGATTGGATAAATGATAATAGGAAGTCTTTTACAAAGACATTTTTTGTTGGACCAATTTTGGATACTTCTCATTTATGAACCATGGTTGATTGGATTGCTAGTGTTGTAGTACATGGAAGGGACTATGTCGCCTTATTGATGTACAACCGCCATGACTCATACTAGTGATTCATTTGACCATAGTATTTATGATGACCAATTTGAGTTAGAAATGGATTAGTTTTTTATGCGCATAATGTTGACTTCATTGGGGCTAAAATAAAGTTAGTCATATGGGACAAGTGGGAGAATGTTAGATATTTTTCTTCTAATGTCCCACATGACACGTGTATGCCTTTAGTCTTTTATTTAAATGGAGTTATCTAATCTAATCTCTAAAATTTTGGTTATACAATTAGAGAAGTAGTTTCCTTTTTCTTTTTCTTTTTTTGAAGTAGTTTGATATTTTTTTTTTTTTACTCCTGATTTTGATGGGAAGTGGAGTAACGGTTACTAAATTGTTGGCAGTTATAAAAAAAGGAAATGGGTCCTCTCTCTACCCATTTTAAGTAGCATTACACGGTTTCCATTTTTTCGTGTGTGGTATGTAATTTTCATTTTTAAGAAAAAAGGCTAAGAGAGAGAAACCTATATCCTGGAGAATTCTACATTTTTTCAAATCAAGAATTAATTGAAAGAGATTGTTATGGATTCAGGTATGTTATTTATGTTTGTGAAAATCATGATAGTCAAGATCTTGGAATTTATAAAGCATTAAGTTTAAAGTTTCATTTTATTTATTACATACTAAACATTGGCGATCTTCTTCAGGTAATAATTGTTCATTGTCTTAAGTTTGTAATATTCTATTGATTTAGTTTGACACTCATAAAAGGGTGTCCATCCATACTCTTTGATCAAATCTTTTCAGCACATGAATCGCCCATAGCAACAGTAACTCTATTTATACGTTCCCTGTTGGAGTACACCTGTGGGAATGTCATTTGCATGCTTATGGTTCAAGCCTTATTTTTGGGGTTCAGACTTTCAGAGTGAACATTTGTCCTAAATAGGTGTTGCCCACTGTGATATTCAATCCAAAATAATTGTTTTCTAAAATAACCTTCTATAAGAAAAAGTGTTTTCAGAAAACATATTTTAAGTTGTTTGGAATTGTTTTTACTTGTTTTTTGAAAATTAATTTAAAAAATAATCATATAAATATGAAAAACAATTAAAAATAAAGCGTTATATAAAAATTATTTTTAAGACATTTAAAAATATAGAAAACAAGTTAAAAATATTTCAGGTTTCAAAAAAAATTTTGTTATACAAAATTTCTAGTCAAGGTAGAAGGGTCCTTGTCCACTTAGAAAGGGTAGGCTGGTGCTCAAGTTTTGTGATTAATGTCTCTGATATGGTTTAGTTCTGCCTTCAAGCAGAAGGAAGCAAGCCAGTGAGCCCATTCAATTCTTTTCTCTGGTTCCTATCGGTCAATGAAAATAAATTTTATTTTTAAACACTGCACCCGAGAACTCTATTATAATAGAACATTAAATAGGGCCGATAGAGAATGAAACCAAGTCAAGGTTTGGTCTTTAATAATTGATCTCTACAATCCAAATTGTTGTGGCATTGAATTCATCTTCTGTTTTAGCACACAGATCACAATGAACTACGTACACAACCAAGGGTAGCTTTCTCTCATGTAACATCACTCTCTTAATTTAATATTCAAAAGGCCATGTTAATTATTACATGAAGCAAGATGGCTCTTCCGAGAGAATATGGTTGTGTTTTATTGTATGATAAGATAATGGGGCTCCTTGTTGGCACTGCTTGGAACCCCAAACCAATTCCTTGAAAGAGAATAGGATGTAATGAATGGCACATTCTTGAAGGGCTACTACTTGGCAAGCAAATTAAGAATTACTACTTCAGTGTGCTTCTAAAACATCAAGCAGGTGGCCTCCAAGTTGTGCCCCAAATACCTGGAAATTCGGTATGCATAGCAAACACATATGTTGATGAACTTCATTGGTGTCAAGGACAAAGTGACATAAGAACTCACACCAGAGTGTTCACGGCCTGGTTTTCCTATTGGAGTTCCTAGCACTACAAAAAAATATGGTTTTTTTTTATATATAAATTATTTTGTGAATAAAAGAGTGTATTTTGTTATAAAATATCTTTTTCCACGAAAAATTATTTGTGGGAGTTTATTGTTATAAGTTTATGAACAATTATTTTTAATCATAAAATTTAATTTTTATAGCAAAATAAATAATTTTTCTATAAAATAAAATTTATGGCAATATATTATTTTTTTGTCATAAAGCAAGTTTATAGTAATATGCCTTTTTTTATGAAAATAATTATGGTAAAAGGTCATTTTTTTATTGTGAAAAAATTTCATGGTAAAAGATCATCTTTTTATTGTGAAATAAAATATATGATGAGATATGTTTTGCTATAAAAAATAAAACTCTCTATCAAAGTTGACAGTGCCAAATTGAAGTTTAATGATGTTGGAGATCATATTCTTACTGAGGAGGTTAATAGAATTGATTTGGATGACGCATCAACATCGAATGTTGCCCTAAATCTCAAAAGTAGGGGTAGAAGGAATGACAAAAATTTTAACTAGAATAAAGGTAGATTGAAGTCGAGGAATGGAAGAAGTAATTTTAGATATGGACGGAATGTGGAGTGTTGGAATTGTGGAAAAACAAGTCACATAAAGAAGCACTATAGAGCACCAAAAACGAAAGAAGAAAACAAAGGTGATGTTGTGAATGCAGTCATTGAGGAGATACATGATGTGTTACTTCTGTCAGTTGATAGTCCTATTGATTCTTAGGTTTTGGACTCAGGAGCATCTTTCCACACAACTGTACACTGAGAAATTATGGAGAACTATGTTTTCGGGAATTATGGGAAGGTGTATTTAAGAGATGGTGAACCATTGGATATTATGGATGTTGGAGACATTCATTTGAAAATGTCAAATGGTTCTATGTGGAAGATTCATAAGGTGAGACATGTAGCAAAATTGATGCGTAATCTTATTTCGGTAGGACAGCTTGATAATGAAAGACATAATGTGACCTTCATCAATGGTGCATGGAAGATTACAAAAGGTGTCACAGTTGTTGCATGAGGGAATAAAACTGGAACATGCGCTATACATGACATCTAGTTGTAGATATATGGCTTCTATTGTTGACAATAACATTAATTCAAATTTGTGACATTATAGACTCGAACACATGAGAAAGAAATGAATGAAAGTACTCATATCATGGGTATCATTGTTTTTTTATACGCCCGTGGTTTTTTTATTTCTTCGGAGATTTTTCATATTAAATCTTGGTGTCATTGTTTTATTCTATGTATCTTTTTATTAGTTAATTTTCTTTATATTTATCTTTACTAAAAAAAATTACCATGTTTTAATGAGTAATTTTATTAAGAATTTGAACTAAAATTTCATTGTGTAATCCTTGAAATGGTTTGATAATTTCCAACTTATTTTTATTTGAACTAAATGGTATTTGGATTTGTGTTTAAAATAGTTAGAAGTTAATGAACATTCTATTGAAAGTGTTGTTACATTTATATGTGAATTGTATTGTTTTCTTGGGAGAGTGTAGATACATTCATTGTTTCGTGTGGTTTATCTTGTTTTTTATAAAAAAAAAAATTAAATTGGAAAAATATTAGCAATGAAAATATCTGAGGATGGAGAGTCAATCTTAGGGACCTTTTCAAAGGATTAAAAAAGACGTATTCATCCCCTCTAGCTATAATCCATATTTGAGATTCATCTACATGTTTTGAAGTACTGTGACTGATTTTCTATATGAATTGAAATTGAGATGACATAAATTATTTAACAAATGTTGATGAATTTGATAAAGTCGAAATTGGCAAATTTAAATATATTCATACCCATTAAATCAATTGACACTTCTTGACAACTCATTTTTTTTTTTCTACTTTAATATGGGGTTGTTTGTTTATTTATTTTGTCTGTTTCTTAATTTAATTCTTAAAGCAGATTATTTAAGATTAAGATAAAAATAATAATAATTTTTTATTAAAACAAAATTTGTCTTAGAAACAATGATGAATTAAAAAAACAAATAATTTTAAAAATGACTTAAATCTAAAAATAAGTTGCTTTAAGACTCCAAATAAAAAAAGGCAACTTAATACAATACTATTTGGGGAATGCAATTGTTTGATTGTTCATATTTAGAAAATTAGGTTTTAGGGGGAAAAAAATTGAATAATTTACCATATAACCTCATCTAGGAATGAAAGGGCCAAAAATTTTATTCTTATCATATAAATAGAAGTATCTTCCAATCGTATCATCCACACAGCTCGAGGAAAAACCTAATACTTGAAAAAAAAATGTGTACAAACTTTTAAAATGTTGACACAATCTCAAGAAGGAATAAAAAATTATATGTCATAAAGTTGTTACTTAGCATGAAAGTATGCAAAAGGAAAAAATTATGATCAAGAAGCTTATAAATATACATTCCAATCAAGAGAAGAGCAAATCTTCCTCTTATATCAAATTCTCCCTTATATTAATACTATTTAAACGTTCTCTTGTATCTTTCTCAGTATATCCATCAATAAAGAGGTTTATTCAAAAAATTATCTTTCTTTTTCTCGTGCCTTCATTCTATCTCTTTTTGAATAATATGAAAAATCCATCATCTTCAAATAATATAATAAATTTTCTTGTACATATACTCTAGATTTGGATTACATAATGCATTTAAGAATAATTTTTGAAAATTTTACCTACATTTATTTAAATCTCATTCAATAACTAGCATATCTTTTTAGAAAATTTACCCCAAAGTTGTCATGAGCACTATCCATAAGAAAAGAATAACTCTAGAAAAAGTATAACTCTTTTCCTAGGAGAACTTGTAAAGGCAAATCATAACATTTGAAAACCGATTTTATCTATTTAGTTTTCAATTTTGGGTTTTCTTGTCTTTTAATGCTTGAATTAAAGACTTAAAAAGACTAACATTCACCTTCATTTCTTATAATTAATGATTGTTCAATGTTAGATGAATCCTTTTATATTTATTATTACATATATTTTGCAAACTGTATCAAAATAATTTATTGATATTAGGTTATAATCAAATTAATTTTATCCATTCATTATATTTTTGAGCTTGGAATTTCAAATACATTTTGAACTTCATTGCTATATGATTTTAGAAGGCATTTGGGTTCACTCACCTCACGGGTCTTTAGGTGTTTAGGCACTCTCAAGGTATTCAGGCTCACTCAACTCACTGGCCCAAGATAACTTATGCTCTGATACCACAATGTTGATCTTAGATTAAACACTTATGCAGAATATATATTTTGGGCTATTGGAACACACATTTATTGATCAAGAGTGCTGAATTTATGTTAAACACCTTTTTGCCTTTGGCATCCTTGATAATGCAATTCTTATCTTCAAAATAAACTTTAAATCCTTTTTCAACGAGTTGTCCAACACTGAGTAAGTTTTGGTCAATGTCAAGCACGAACAAAACATCATAAATGAGTTTCAAACCTGTTTGGTTTTCGATAGCAACCATTCATTTGCCATTTACTGGAATATACTCACCATTTCCAATTCTGACTTTGGAAATAGTTGTTCTATCAAGTTCTCTAAAAAGATCCTAATCATTTGTCATGTGGTTTGTACAACCACTATCCACAAGCCAGCTTTCAAAGGTGCTTTTATTAGCAAAACACATGGCTGCTGATCGCTCAGATTTTGTCGTTTATTGGATCAAAACAAAATTTATAACCTAATTCACTATTCTATAGCAATTTGTACCCGATCAAAAAGTGGTTTTAGTACAAACTACAGTAGTATAGTGGTATTTAGGTATCGTCCACAAGGATGGATTATTCTCGGTAATTAAGGCTTGAACGAGATGATAAGAAATGATGGTGATCAAGTGAAATTTACTTGAAATTGCATGATAAAATCTCAAGATAGCAATGTATTCAAATTGAATTGAAAATGAAGTGTAAAATAGAAGAAAATTAATAAGATGTGAGATTCTCGGAGTTAGGATTTTCTAGAGAGCAATTTCCATGGTGAATAGGTGTTGAGATCTAATTTTCATCAAGTTAGATTGAAAACCTAAATTTTCATCTAAACCGATTTTTGATTTAGCTTTAGATCTAAATCTAATTTCTCTTAAAATTAGGTAATCTAATCCAAGAGATCAATTTGAATCATAAATTCAATTCATCTTAAACTATCTTCCAATGATTCACACAATGCAACTATTCAATTTTATCAAATCTAGCATTAAGAATTTGATGAATCTACCTAGCTTGCATTGTAGTAATCATTCAAGACAATTTGAAGAGAAAAATCCTCAATGTCAATTAATCAATCAATTGGATCTAATTACCTTTACAATTCAGGCTCAATTCTCTAATTCACCATAGATCTTGCCTCTAGATCCTCCCTCCTCCGAGAAAAACGAGATTTAGCCACTCATACTTGGAGATTTGATCTCACAAGACATGTTTGGCTACCGAGAAAATAAGAGAAACTGAAGGAAAATGGAGAATTATATAGAGAGAAGAAGTATGAAAAGTTCTACAATTAGAAAATGTATCAAAAGTTCTTAAATAAGTCAATCCCGCTTCTATTTATAAGTCAAGGTAAAAAGGACACTTGGCAACATTTTAGAGGTCTTCTGGATGCTTCTTCAACAAGAAATCTGGAGAGAATGCATTTTCGCACGAGCCCCTAGCAATCTCGCATGATGGTGCGAAGTGGAAAATCCAACAGCTTCAATTTCGTTCTTCTGGAGCGTTTCGCATGACTGTGCGAAAATTTCGTATGGTCATGCGAAATCACTTCCTCACAATTTCCTTTTGTGCTGCAACCACCTCCTTTCTGTTTCATTTCGCATGACTGTGCGAAAATTTCGCATGGTCATGCGAAATTGAAAATCATGCTATTCCGACTCCTCTTTACAATTTCTCTCATTTCTTCATGTTTAATCCATCTCCACCACCTTCAATTAAGCTTCAAAGCTTGGTCCAAGTGCATTTCCTCTTCCTCATGACCACATTATGTACCCTCCTCCATTCATTTTCCATTTGTCACTCCATGCTTCAAAAATCACCTTAAAATATCTCCAAAACTCAACAAAGAACCATTAGTATCTCTTGCAAGGGTAGTAATGTATTACTTGGGCAAATTAGGCATAATTACTACTCAAAAGGTGTAAAACTCATGAAAGTTAGTATCTAAAATGTGTAGTTTTTGAGTAGTAATCATTCCCCCCAACCAACACATTGCTAGTCCCTTAGCAATGGTATAACAAAAAGAAAAAGAATATTACTCAAAAAGAAAATCTTAAACTCATTTGGAAAATGTGTTTGAAAATCCCATAGCACAAATGGTCAAAAATAAAACACACCTCACCATCCATAGGTGTCATCAAAATCTCAAGCTCATTTACTATCTCTAATAGAAAAGACATCATGCAAATCAAAGTGTCAAAGATATATCCATTTTCAACTCCCCAAAATGATATTTCCAAACAAGTCTTGAGTGAAATTAAACTAGCCCCCTAATATATTATTCAAAACTATTCCTCCCCCTAACCATGCCTAATTTATCTTAAGCAACAAAAACCACTCCCTCATAGGTCAAGAACGCACCTATCTTTATTTATTTTTATTTTTTTTTCAAAGGTCTTATTGTAGGAATGCAATGCTAAAGGTATCTCCAAGTATATGGTCCATGTAGCGGGGATTCATCGATGACTCCCAACCATAAGGCATAGGGCACCAAGTTTATAGGACTGATTCAGCCACTAACTCCTCAGACTTCACCCCGGACTCCACAATTTAGGATCCAATACCTTAGCACCTACAATCGAGCTCATACTCCACCTATTCACCCATGTAGCGAGCATTGAGGTCGATGGCTCCCAACCATAATGGCTTAAGGCACCAGGTTTCAAAGACCTTTGGGGCATATACCCCTCGGACCTTGCTCAGGTTTCAAGGAAAGCATAACTCAACCTTTTTATTCAATCAAAATTTATTTTTTTTATTTTTTTTTTTTTTAGAAGAATTGGGCACATTGGCCTTTTCTTAAGGTGTCTCAACTCAATTTAAAAGTGATTCAACTTGCTAAGACAATTGGGTCCAAGTCTTAGGGTTAGATTAGTCTTTCATCTTATATCAGGGGTCTAGAGTGCACAGTGTGTGTTAAGACTCAATTAGAAAAAAAAAAAAAAAACTTGGGAAGATGAAAACTTCAAAGTCAAATCAACTCAATCAACATAACAAGTTGTCTAAGATCAAGCAAATGAGCTGATATTCCAAATCAACTTCTTTCAAGCTAGGTATGCTTATTTATCAATCATAAGTGCTATGATCTTCTCAAAAACAAAATTACTAAAAAAAACTAGCTCATACACAAGCAAAAAAATCTAGCAACCAATTCTAAATCAACAAGCAACCAAAAGAATCAACATGCTAGCAAAAGTCCTTCCTTTCCTATCCTCCCCCCAACCAAACTAAACATTGTCCTCAATGTTTACCAAAAAAAATGTAAAGCAAGGAAGGGAAAAGTACCTGCAAAGCATTGTTTTCCAGCTTCTATAACTGTGACAAAACAATATAGAAGTATAAGTGTGCTAGGAAATGAAGAAAAATAAAAAATGAACACTAAAAAAAAAATGAAGTCAAGGAGAAAAATGAGGACACTCCCTATCCTCAAGCATGAGATGGATGGGAGGGGGTGATCTCGGAAGATGTCAAAATGGTGGTGGGCACTGTGGACTCCCTTGTTGTAGAATTTGTCTCTTGTGTAGGTGTGGACCCCGCATTTCGGCTCAATGCGTTTCCCACTCGATGGCGAGCTCGATTTTTAATTCGAAAAAATTGATTCTTATTTATTATTTGAAAATGACTTGGAGTCGCCACTTATTTTTGTTTTATTTTTAAAGGGTAAACAAAATAAGAAAGAAAAACCCTAAGTGTGACTCCTTATTTTTGGAAAAGGCGGTCTGTGAAAAACCGGATCGGGTTCGGGGGTCAGGTTACTTATCGGGAAGGTACGGTAAAGACCGTAGCACCCCTCTAAGTCCCTAAAGTCGGGTCTCTACTATTAAAATGAAGCTGACATGGCAATGGATGAATAAAATCAATGAATACTCACATCAATCATGCATATATGAGAATCAGAATATATAATAAAGGATAACCGAGGTGGAAGTGGATGCGTACTTGGATCTCCAGTGACAAATGCGCTATCATGAAGCAAGATTAGTGAACAAGGAATATATATAATTTATGTGCATGTCAAGGAACAGAAATAAGTCAGTCAAGCATGGCAAACAAGTCAATCAAATAATCAATCAATCATGAAATCTCATATGTAGGGCCCCCACCAAAGCCCGTTTTTATTTTGCATGAATCAATCCCAATAAAACCATTATTCGGAATTACGGAATTTAATTTTTGCTTATTTTAAAACATTTTTAAAATCACAGAAGTTATGAAACTTTCATGCCGAGAAGAAAAGGGTGGCAAAATTTTATTGAAAATGAGATTTTGAGGCCCACGAAAATAATAAAGAAAACTAAGGATGAAGATTTGAAAAAGTTAAAATTGTTTGAAAATTTAGAAATTAGAATCTATTTGAAAACGGGAAATTTAGAAATCATTTTAAAATTGAAGATAAAGAAATAATTAGATAAATAAATAAAGAAATAAAGGACACGCGGCCCAGAAAGGTGGCCATGCTAAAGTGGCCATGCAGTGAAATTGGGCACTTGAACAGTCGTTAGATCAGACAAGGATGTCGTGGGGCCCTGCGCATTGATGCGGATTCCTTCCCTCACAATGACTCATCTATCAGCTCCTACTACTGCAAACATTCCACCTGATGCAACACAAGTCATACCCATCATAGGACTCTCACGCCCCACCAAAAGAAAGTACACTTGAGTGATGAGAATTTCCAAACCCTAATCTGCCTGCTACAGCCCGAGGAGAAAAGCAATATGTCATCGGGACTGAGAGTGAGAGCAGTGATGATCTATGAGTCATCTTCGACGACAGACTTGATTACAACATCGGAGGATTCCACTAATTTTCACGGCATCGTTGCGGGCGCGGACAATGAAGGAACTGTCAAAGGCGACAGCCAATGACCCACATGTGCAGAATCGATGAGGCGTCGGTGTGGACCCGTAAAAACCGGATTGCTTTGAGTAGACCAGAAGCAAAGACGGCACCGACACGGATGACTTCTTTTGTGCATTAAGAGACCTCAGGGCATCCGAGCATACATGTTTCGGAAGGTGTCAAAGCAAAGGATAGCCTCGTCAAGGCTGGTGCAAACGTTGTAGAGGTCGTATGGTTTCTTCTTGAAATGCTCGCTACGGTAATAGCCTGTCAGCACTGGACGTGCCACTACCCACTTGGAGTCTTTGTCTCCGACTTCGCAAATGAGAAGTACAGGCTCTTACCATTCTCTAGACCCATCGCACAAAGGTTCATCACTGGCATGAGAAGGAATTAAACCGAGAATGAGGTGGTGATTATGACCATGCATATGAAGCGGGTATGAATGGGTTAGTGGGTACGAGGCAACTGAGTTGAAAGAAAGTTAGGACGGATGTGGTGGTGAGAACAATGTGGAAATCTAGAGAGAGAAATAGGTTTTGAAGCTGTAGTCAAATGAGTACATGCAGGGGACATATGTGACGTGGGTACGGCAGATAATGGAGTTAGAAAATGGGTATGATTGTATAGGTGAATATAAAATGAAATTGGAGAATTAAGTGGTGAGGTTTAGTGAGAAACGGGTGTAGGAAACTAGAGAGAGAAAAGGTGATGGGATGAGAATGGGTATATGCATGGTGCGTAAAGAGAAGGGCGATCACATTCTTCAAATTTAAGTGGCACTCCAAAATCTTCTTTGCAAAATTCTTCTGGGACATTTGGGTAAAAGCTCTGTTTCCCAAGGTTCTGAAGTTTCAAGTTTCTGAACCGGATGCACAGCTTATTTAAAATATGAACAGTCCGCTTCTTCGCCTGCCACCACGCCTAGGGTTGTTACCCTTAGGCTTGGATCTGAACTTCTTGATGGCAGCGTGTGTGTAGGGACGATTGTCCTTGGATTCTATTGGGAAAACTTATGCCTTACATATCCAAGTACAAGACCAGGTAGCCTCTGACTGCAGCCTGTATCATAGCTGCTGCAATCTAAAGCATCAACAAGGAAACCAGCATCATTTTTGCAGAAACACATAGGTGGCTTTACTCTGAAGACGTTTCTGTGTAGTTCTCCCTTTCTGATAAGAATACCGAGCTCTCGAAAATCCTCAAACAGGGCTGCAGTTTCTGCTTTGACAGGAGTTTTCTCTTTCCCGTCAGTTACAAGTTCCACCTTTCCATTAGAATTACTTCTATAACTGCTACTTCTATTTCCACTGCTTGAGGTTTGATGACTATGACCACGGCTCGATCCCTGAGGTGGCAATTCATGGCGGCCAACAGGACAAGAGTTGTGCTGAACCAGCCATGGGACAATACAATCTGAATGATATATATGATTACATGGCATTTTCCTTGCTTCGGAACCCAACTCAAATCTGTCTTTGCAAACTGGGCAATGAGAATCTGAGCGAAGATGCTTCTGTGTGATCTTAATTGTAGGCATTGCATCAATCGAAGATCTGGATGCTGGAGGAGGACCCCATCTATCATTAACAGAAAGCTGCTCAGACAATTCTTCCAGTCCAGGACCTATAAAGTAGTCACCAACATTACCCCGTGTCGCACCAATTCCATGGAGTCCATTCCAAAGAACTTCAATTCTTCCAGTGTCAGATAACCTAAGAGGAATCTGACCCCCAAAAAAAACAATGATGGGAACCCCTGACCGTGTTCAGGAACAGAGCCCGATCTCCCTCTGATATCATGGTTTTGGTTTATCCCTGCCAATCTATGCCTCATAAAAGCTGAGAATGCTTCCATAATTCCGAACCTACGGTCACGATCTTCATCAGCGTCCAGTCCAAGGAAATCTATTGGACTAATACTCACCATATCATTCAGTTCTTGAATAAATCCTCCATTACAGTTGGGACAAACTGCATCTCGGCCTCGGAGTCTAACTGACCGCTGGCATCCGTAACACCAATGAGTGTTCCCACCACTCGACATCTTATTCTTCTACAGTACCACGAACCCAAGCTACTGATTTAGCAGATGGTTCAAGCATAACAATGAAGAAAGTGGTCCAGAGAAAGCCACAGCTCTACTTGCCCCCTCCATGTCAGATCTTTGAAGGAGCACACAGTCCAAAACCGGATCCATTTTCCCACAGCTTTAGCATTGATCAAGACCCAGAAACAAAGCCCAAATAGATAGAGTATGAAGCATAAAAGAAAACGAGTGAAGTGATTCTCAGAGGTTTCATTTCATGAGCCATCCATGAACCCTCTGAGAGTGAGAAAATCCATTTTAAACACCACATTCAGGCACATTCACAATAGAAGCAGAGTATACCAAAATCAGCAATGGCAACCGGGAAAAACAAGATTTCATCCCAACAAACTAAACAACATTCACAATATCAACAATAACCATGGAGGAGCAATAAGAATCAAAAACTAACAATAAACCTTTTGCTTTCATACCTGAGAGTGTTGATATTCCGTTCAGCTTCAAACGTTCCTCAAACACTACTCCAAAATTCCTCTTGTAAAATGATCTCCCCCCGCACCTTTCTGCAGCTGCCCTCAAAATGTCCAAACAAAAGCCCTCTCCTCTAAAGGATCTCTGTCACCTTCCCCCAGCTTTCTCTTCTCCCAGCTCTCTCTGGTAGCCTTCTCTCTCTCTCTTCCGCTACCCCCGAAAATCCCCCCTCCAGAAAAAGCTCCTCCAAAATATCACCAGAAAAATCTCTTTTTGTTATCCCGGATCTGCCCCTCCTCTAACAACCTACAGAAAACCATCCCCAAAAGCACTACTCTCCAGCCTGCAGCCTCTTTCTCTCTCCTCCGCTCCTCCTAACAGCCTGCAGGAACCTTCTAGAAGACCCCTCCACGTGTCAGCCTCTGATTTGCTTCCCAAAAAGCAAGGCTGATTCCCTTATAGCCACTAAGGAGGCGACACGTGGCTCGCTGGGGCCCTTCCACGTGGCAAAATTAGCTGCAGCAAAGAATGGCCTAAATGGGGGTCTACAGTAGGTGGGATGGACAGAGGAGGAGCATTATGAACACTAGCTGGCTTCTCAGAAGAAGAATTCCATTGCTGGACAGCTATGGTAAGTTCATCAACTCTTTGGACAAGTTGTCGCTGAGTGAGTTGGATGTTTGCTTGATTTTCTTGAATCATATCCAAGCGAGCTAAGAGTTGATTGAATGCTTCAGCTGATATATGGACATAGCCATCAGAAGCTGATGGACCTATGTTTGGGGTAGAGGAAAGACTAGCCAAAATATGTGCAGTTGTATCCAGATTTGGGAGAGTAGAAGTAGCTCCTTGTGTGGTGACAGCTGGTGGTCTTGGGGGTGTATCTTCTCCATCGCCAAAATTTTCAAGGATCAAATTCGGAGGAGGCACATAATGATGTTCATTGTCAGTAGTCAATGAGGCACTTGTGAGAGTGGACTCGGTTTTGGTCACACTACCTTGCCATCTAGAAACAGTATAAACTTCCCTACAATGATGCTTCTTTTCTTTATCAGGTTCAGTAGGGAAGCCATAGTACTCCAATATGGTGCCCAACATGCGCGGGAAGAATAATAGATATTTCTTGGCTCTTTGCAATTGCTTTAGATGTACCTTATCTTCGAAGTAGAACAGGGCAGCCATGAATAAATCAACAGGTGTCCACCATTGTCCACTAATAATTCTAAATAATGCCTCTAGGATTTGTTCTCGCCTTTGCATTGCATGTTGGCAAGGATAGACATTGGAGCGTAGGACATGATCCAAGAACCAAAATTTTGAGTTTATTTCTCTCCTCAGCACTGCATGTGTGTTGATGGATTAATTTTGAGAGACAATCCGCACCATCTCAGCAGCCTCAATTCGAGTAATAGGTTGAAACTCAGCTGGATTTGGAGGTGTGAAAGGAATATCCAAAGCTCTTGCTACCATTTCAGAATTCAGCATACCTTGTCTCCCATCAATTTCGAAATAAATCACTGAAGGTGGGTATACTCCTCTACTGGTCATGGTGCGGTAAAATTCCCGAATTATGCGAGGATAGAAGAATGGTCTAGGCACCATGAATGGCTCCAAAAAAATATCGACAACAAAGCTCCGTGGAGAATTTAGTAAGAGGGGATGCAGCAAAAGCCTTGAAATCATAGTAACATTCTTCATGAAATTTTCTACCTGAGCAGTCCTCCCTTACACCAGTGGTTAATTTCTTCTTCGGTGCTTTCGTGAATTGGAACTGAGGTGGTTGGCTTGGTGGTGGTGCAGATTTTGTAACCGGAGTAGGAGCAGGGGCTTTAGCAACAGTGGATTGAACTACAGCATGTTGCTCTGAAGAAGTAGCAGGGGATGTCGGAAAATTTGAAAGAGTTCGAGCTCTGACGCTTCTTGTTCTCTTCATCGGTAATTTTCCAGGAGTAACAACCATCTTTGATTTTCCTTTATCCATTGAAGATCTTGCGACATTCCTCTGGTTTGGATGTCTAGAAATGGGAGGTTCAGAGAGGGAAAATCCCGGAGGTGATTCGGGATCAGTGTCTTCGCCATTTCCTTCATTCATCGCCACGAATTCTTTCTCAATGTCTGATGATTTTCATTTTTGATTTCCCATCTGTAACAAAGAAGAACAAAAATTACAATGAACAATTTGATGAATTAACTGGGAAATGGAATAATAGATATCAATTTGTCCGAAGTTCGCAAAAAAATTGCGGCAATCTCCCAAGATGATTCAGATTATTCAACTCAGATTCGTCTTGCAATTTCAGAGAGAGGTTGAGTGAGATTCAAATACCTGAAACGCTTGAAATGTCGGGAGTGTTCAAGTAAATCTCCGAAAATCAAGAACTGAAAGTAATCAGATTCCTGATGTTTGATCGTGGTTTAGGGCAAACTTCTCCCTTTGCCTCATGCATTCCATCCATCCAGAAAATCCTTCAAAACACAACTGATATGATTAAAAAGAGATCATTCATAATGACTAAAAAAATATAACAACACACAAGCAAAACAAAACAAAAAAAATCAAAGAAAAAGAATTGCAAGATCATTGGGCTAGTTAGTCTTCTAGAAAACTAAGCCCACCAAACCTGGAATGCTCAATTTATGGAAAGGTCAAGAAGGTACAGCTCCTCCTTCTCTTGCACCATAGGTTCCATATATGGTTTAAGCCGATGTCCATTAACTTTGAAGATACATCCATTCTTTGGATTAGTAATTTCGACTACCCCATTTGAATACGCTTTATGAACCAAGTATGGGCCATTCCATCGAGATTTGAGCTTTCCCGGAAAGATGTGCAATTTTGAATCATATAGGAGCACCTTTTGTCCCTCTTGAAACTTTTTTCTAAGGACAATTTGACCATGCCATCTCTTGAGTTTGTCCTTAGAAATTTTTGAATTCATGTAGGCTTCGTTCCTCATTTCCTCTAACTCATTCAAATCTAGGAATCTCTTCAACCCAGCTCTTTGCATATCAAAATTCAATTTCTTTATGGCCCACCATGCTTTATACTCCATTTCCATTGGTAGATGGCATGCCTTACCAAAAACCAACCTATATGGTGACATTCCAAGAATTGTTTTGTAGGCAATTCGGTAAGACCAAAGTGCATCATGAAGTCTTAGTGCCCAATCCTTGCGGTTTGCATTCACCACTTTCATCAGGATGTTCTTGATCTCACGGTTAGCTAACTCCACTTGTCCGCTTGTTTGTGGATGGTAAGGTGTGGCTACTTTGTGTTTCACTCCATATCTAGCGAGAAAGTTATTGAATATCTTGTTGCAAAAGTGAGTACCTCCATCACTAATAATGGCCTTTGGCACCCCAAACCTTGTGAATATATTTTCCTTGAGAAATTTAACAACCACTTTGTGATCATTATGCTTACAAGCTATTGCTTCCACCCATTTTGACACATAGTCAACTCCTACCAGGATATAGGAGTATCCAAAAGAGAGTGGAAACGGTCCCATGAAATCAATCCCCCATATATCAAATAATTCCACTACCAATATGGGATTAAGTGGCATCATGTGTCTCTTTGTCAATTTCCCAAGCCTTTGGCACTTGTCACAAGACTTACAAACTTCATGTGCATCTTTAAATACAGTAGGCCAATAAAAACCTGATTGGAGAACCTTCAAAGCTGTCTTTTGAGTGGAGAAATGGCCTCCACAAGCATAAGCATGGCATTGCATAAGAATTCCTTGTTGTTCTTCTTCCGGTACACACTTCCTAATGAGTTGATCAGCACAATACTTGTACAAAAATGGTTCATCCCAATAGTATGCATGCACCTTGGATAAGAAAAATCTTCTCTCTTGAATAGTTCATTCCTTAGGTAGTTCTCTAGTGACTAGATAATTTGCAATATGAGCATACCATGGATTGGTGTCTACTTTCAAAAGAGCATCATCAGGAAATTCTTCATTGATGGGGGGGCTTTCCGGAATGTGTTCCACAGAAATTCGGGATAGATGATCAGCTACCACATTCTCTACACCTTTCTTATCCTTTATTTCAAGATTGAATTCTTGAAAAAGTAAAATCCAACGAATTAGCCTTGCTTTAGAGTCTTTCTTGTTGACTAAATATTTCAAAGTTGAATGGTCAGTGAAGATCACTATAGGAGCTCCAACAAGATATGCTCTAAACTTGTCTAATGCAAAGACAACCGCAAGCAACTCTATTTCAGTGGTGGTATAGTTCTTTTGTGCTTCATTAAGAGTTTTACTTGCATAGTAGATAACATAAGGTTTCCCCACATCTCTTTGCCCTAGAATTGCTCCTATTGCTTGATCACTTGCATCACACATAACTTCAAAAGGCAAGTCCCAATTTGGTCTTCTCACAATAGGTGCAGTGGCCAATAGTCTCTTCAACTCTTCAAAGCAATGTTGACAATTTTGATCCCATTTGAATTTGGCTTCCTTAGCAAGTAAGGCACACATAGGTCTTGCTAGCTTAGAGAAATCCTTGATGAAACGTGTATAAAAACCTGCATGACCAAGGAATTGTCTAACTTCTTTAACATTTGTTGGTGGTGGTAGATTCACAATTATCTCAATCTTTGCTTTATCCACTTCGATCCCTTTCCTTGAGATAACATGACCTAAGACAATGCCTTTCTCTACCATAAAATGGCATTTCTCCCAATTTAGCACTAAATTTTTCTCAATGCACCTTTGAAGTATTGTTTCCAAATTTGAGAGACAATCTCCAAAATCCTCACCATAGATGGTAAGGTCGTCCATGAAAACTTCCATGATTCTCTCCACCATGTCACTAAAGATACTTAGCATGCATCTTTGAAAAGTTGCGGGAGCATTGCATAAACCAAATGGCATTCTCCTATATGCATAGGTACCAAAAGGGCAAGTGAATGTTGTCTTCTCTTGATCTTCCAAGGCAATCTCAATCTGAAAATAACCAGAGTAACCATCAAGAAAACAATAATAAGGATGTTCCGAAACCCTCTCCAATACTTGGTCCATGAATGGAAGAGGAAAATGATCATTTCTTGTGATAGCATTCAGCTTTTGATAGTCAATACACACCCTCCATCCCGTGGTCAATCTTGTGGGAATAGATTCTCCCTTTTCATTTTGTACCACGGTCACTCCCGAATTTTTAGGTACAACTTGAGTAGGACTCACCCAAGTGCTATATGAAATAGAGTAGATAATTCCAACTTGTAACAGCTTAAGTACCTCATTTCGAACAACCTCTTGCATGTGAGGATTCAATCGCCTTTGAGGTTGACGAATTGGCTTAGCATTTTCCTCCAAATAAATGTGGTGAGTGCATACCAAAGGACTTAATTCCTTAAGATCAGAAATGGACCAACCAATAGCTTCTTTGCATTTTCTTAGAACTTCCAACAAGCTAGCTTCTTGTTGGCATGATAATTTTGAAGAGATCACCACTGGAAACTTATCTTCCTCAAGGTATGCATATTTTAAATCACTTGGCAAGGGCTTGAGATCGAGCTTAGGTGATCCTTCCTTCTTTTCTTCTTCATCATTGGTTAGAGATAAAGGCTTTTCTTTTGCTTTCCATTGCATAGGATGATTCATGGAGGTAATTTCATTAGCTTCCTCAGTTTTTTCTTCTTGCTCAATTTCTTCAAATTCTTCATAAGCCTTCTCCATCTCTTCCTCCCTTATTCCTTCCACATGTTCTTCTATAAGAGTATCAATCAAGCAAGCTTCTTCTTGTTCATTCTCATCTTGATTTGGATGTCTCTTGCATAGATGAAAAATATTCAGCTCAAGAGTCATATTCCCAAAAGTGAGCTGCATTACCCCATTCCGACAATTTATTAAAGCATTTGTTGTGGCTAAGAAAGGTCTTCCAAGAATGATTGGAACATGATTAGGTTCTCTTGCAATTGGTTCCGTATCAAGGACAATAAAATCAACCGGATAATAAAACTTATCCACTTGAACCAATACATCTTCAATCATTTCTCTTGGAATTTTAATTAACCTATCAGCCAAAGATAGTGTGATAGAAGTAGGTTTGAGTTCCCCTAGCCCCAATTGCTTGTACACCGAATAGGGAAGAAGATTTACACTTGCACCCAAGTCAAGAAGAGTTTTCTCTACATATGTATCTCCAATATTCACCGAAATGGTAGGACACCCTGGATCTTTATATTTGATTGGAGTCTAACATTGGATGATTGCACTAACTTGTTCAGTTAAGAAAGCTTTCTTGTTGATGTTCAAACCCCTCTTCATTGTACATAAATCTTTAAGGAACTTGGCATAGGGAGGAACTTGCTTGATCATGTCTAGGAGTGGTATGTTAACTTTGACTTGCTTGAGAACTTCAAAAATCTCAGTTGCATTATTTACCACCCTCCTTGATTGAAGAGCTTTTGGAAAAGGTGGAGATAAGAGCTTATCTTTCTTCTTAACCTCTTCATTGACAATCTCATCTTGCTTTGGTCTATCATCTTCATTCACCTCTTTCTCTTTTTCTTGTTCTTTCACATTTTCTTCTTGTTCCCCTCCTTTATTCTCTTTTGGTTTTGGCATAGGTTGATCAACTTGTTTGCCACCTTTTAAGGTAATGATTGCCTTCACTTCATCTACCTTAGCCGAATTTTCATTTTTTTCTCCGATTTCATGAACTCCCCTTGGATTTTGTTGGGGTTGTGAAGGGAATTTTCCTTTTTCTTGCACCGTATGCATACTTGTGAGTTTGGAAATAGCAAGCTGCATATTATCAAATTTTTGTGTGAGATTGGTTTGCAAGCTATCAAATTTCTTATTGAAAGATGTCTCCACATGATCCATCTTTTGATTTAATTGAGTATTGATACTCTTTTGATCTCCAATGAAGTCACCCATCACTTTACTCAAATTCACTATAGCTTGTTCTACCGGTGAAGCTTGAGGTTGAGAAGTTTGCATGTTAGAAGAAAATTGTCCTTGTCCACTCTTCCAAGATAGATTTGGATGATTCCTCCAACCCGGATTATAAGTGTTTGAAAATGGAGAATTGTTGGAGTGTTTAACAAATCCAACAACATTAGCTTGCTCCATGAACATTTCTCTAACAGCTGGTATGGTGGGGCATTCGCTCACTAGATGTTCACCGGATTGACATATGGAGCATTGAGCAATTTGCATTGGAACATCATTAACCACTTTGATTTCATTAGCTCCTCTTGCTTCAAGTTCTTCCAATCTCCTTGATAGAGTTGCCATTTTTACTTGCACATTTACATCCTCATTCAAAGTGTACATTCCTCCTTTAGCATTGTTTTAGGGTTTGACTTTGCTGGAGTCTTTTCCATGAGGTTCATCCCATGATCTAGATATTTCAGCCACATAGTTTAGAAAATCCAAAGCTTCATCAGGACTTTTGCTCATAAAGTCTCCTCCACACATGGTTTCTAGCAATTGTTTCATAGCCGGTGACATACCTTCATAAAAGTAGCTTACCAACATCCAAGTGTCAAAACCATGATGAGGACAAGCATTGACAGCCTCCATATATCTCTCCCAACAAGCATAAAATTTTTCATTCTCCATGGCCACAAAATTGGAAATTTGTCTCTTCAGTCCACTAGTACGATGAGCTGGAAAAAACTTCTTCAAAAATTCAGCTTGTAGTTCAGGCCATGAGCGGACACTTCACGGTCTCAAAGAATTCAGCCACACTTTTGCCTTTTCCTTGAGAGTGAAAGGAAACAATTTAAGCCTCATAAGATCAATTGATGCAGCCCCTTCTTGAAAAGTATGACATACTTCTTCAAAATCCTTTATGTGAGTGTAAGGATTCTCATTCTCCATTCCATGGAATTGAAGAAGAAGTGGCACCAAATAAGGACGGATGATCATTTGCTCACTAGGAGGAACAATGCATGATGGTGCACTCATTCTTGGTGGATGCATATGGTCCCTCATAGATCGATACAAATGGAAATTTTCTTCATTTGGACCATGTTGACTTAGTTGATCTTCACCTTGAGGTTCCATTGTATTTGTAGCAGTTCCAATATTCAACACTTGAGTAGATGAATTAGTTCTTTCCAACCTTCCCTTAGAATTTCGTTCCCAATGGAGCATACAAGGGTTCACCTACACAGCAACAAAAGAAAACCAAAACACAACAAAAAAAACAAAACAAAACAAACAAAAGAGAAAAAGAAAAAGAAAAATGAAATCTGGAAGAAAAATAAGATGAAAGTGGAGAATTGATTACTACTCAAAAAGTGCTATTTGATAGCTTGTAATTAACTCTTTTAAACACTTTTGAGTAGTAGTTATTGCCTTTTAACCCAATTAACATGTTAAGGACCCTTGCAATCAATTCTAATCAAATTGTGCAAGTTTTGGTGTTTTTGTTAGTAATTTGATCACCAAAGCAATCCAAGATTGAGGAGAGTTATTTGGAATCCATGGAAAATCAATGAAGAGCTCAGAAACATGAAGAACAAAAGCTTTGAAGCCCTTTGCCATAAGCAAAGTTGAAATGCAAGGAGGGGAAGCAAAGAGAATCCAGCCATGAAGCATTCTTGATGACAGTCATTTCAGCCACTTTTGGAGCACTTCCTGAAGTCCAAATTATGCATTCTATATGTCATTTGAAAGCTTAGGAAGTCAACAATCCAATGCTTCAAACCGTGTACGATTTGGAGCTTAAATGAAGAAGTTACAGCCTTTGGAAGACAACTGCTCCAAGCTGAAGGAAGGATTCAGAAAAGTGCTGCAAAATCACCATTTTGTTGTGGAATGATTTCGCAGCCTTTTTGTACAGTGCTATGGATTTCCCCTGAAGCTTCACGATGCGATGGAAGCCAAACACCACAAGATGAAAGCCAACTTTGCAGCTGTGCAAAATCAGCTGGTTGCTATGAAAAAATTTCGCAGCCCTTGTGGTTCATCTGCGAAATTTCGCAGACCTCATTTTTCTCCTGCGAAATGGTGCTTAGTGCTTCTTGATATTTGTAACCGACACTTGGAGATATTTTTCATTAGATTTTTGTTGCCTAAATGCCCAAATTCTCCTTGTAAGTCACCAATGATAGGATTCCTTAGCTTTTAAGTTAGGAATTTGGCAAAAATATCTATGTAATAGCCATCAATGTAATTTTGGTATAAATATAGCCCGAAGAGCCTGTTCTGAGGGTGATGAACCTTTTGTAAAAGTTTCAAAGGAAGTAAAATACAGAGCACTTGCTCTACTTTTCATATATATTTTTGTTTTCTCATTCTTTTTCTTTCTAGCAAATCAAACTCTGAGGATTTTTCTCAGAGGATGAGAGGCTAGGCTCTTTGTCTCTTGGAGTGAGGAAAGCCGAGTAAGTTTCCACATGCATAAATTGGAAGTTTTGTTGTTTTAGTGTTTAATGAAGAAAAAGTGTGACCCGTTAATGGTTTTTATCTTTTTAGTTAACTTAAAACGCCTTTAAATCACCTGGGCCAACACTTGGTAAGGCAAGTGATCTCCGTCCATGGAGATTCACTAGATTACCCCTTGCGAGCCTCTGGGAGGTGACTTGAAGGTAGGATTTTCTAGAATTGCCAACACTTGGTAAGCTTTTGGACTCCAAGGAGACATCCATTAGTTATCTCTTGCGAGCTTTTGACGGGTAATCCAAGGTTAAAGATCACCTTGAATGGCAAGTGCTAGGTGAGAGGTATGAGCCATTGCAAGGTGCATCAGTGAGAGGGATTTAGTGTTTGAACCCATTAATGGGAAGCATCTGTATAACAACGGTTGAAGAAGGAACTATATGTTAATTCTCTAATGCGAGGAAAAGAAACAAGTGACCGGAACTCCCTTTTTGTATGAGGAATCTGAGCCTAGTGATCTGAAACTCCAAGAAACACTTTTCTTTGTAAGTAAAATCAGTTACTATTTTTGGTTAGTTTAAAACCAATCTTTTTTCATTCAAACATCTTTATGTTTTCTTTTAAAGCTAACCTTGAAATGAAAAGGCACCAATTCATCTTTGAAATAATATCATTTGTGAAGTGAAAACCCATCCCAGTGAACGATCCTAGAGCCACTATGCTATAGTAGCTTTGTCTTTGCTACCCTAGTATATGGTGTAATAGGTTATAAATTTTGTTGATTACTTCCTCAATCAAGGAGCACCAGCTGGACACGAATCAGCTGAGACACCAATTAGGCATGAATCAAGAATTGGTAAAAAGAACTTCACCAATCTTGTGATGTGGATCACAAGAGCTAATCCTCACCAAAGAAAATGCCTCAATCACCTTGGCACCATCCCCGGCAACGGCGCCATTTTTAATCGCTCAGATTTTGTCGTTTATTGGATCAAAACAAAATTTATAACCTAATTCACTATTCTATAGCAATTTGTACCCGATCAAAAAGTGGTTTTAGTACAAACTACCGTAGTATAGTGGTATTTAGGTATCGTCCAGAATGATGGATTATTCTCGGTAATTAAGGCTTGAACGAGATGATAAGAAATGATGGTGATCAAGTGAAATTTACTTGAAATTGCATGATAAAATCTCAAGATAGCAATGTACTCAAATTGAATTGAAAATGAAGTGTAAAAGAGAAGAAAATTAATAAGATGTGAGATTCTCGGAGTTAGGATTTTCTAGAGAGCAATTTCCATGGTGAATAGGTGTTGAGATCTAATTTTCATCAAGTTAGATTGAAAACCTAAATTTTCATCTAAACCGATTTTTGATTTAGCTTTAAATCTAGATCTAATTTCTCTTAAAATTAGGTAATCTAATCCAAGAGATCAATTTGAATCATAAATTCAATTCATCTTAAACTATCTTCCAATGATTCACACAATGCAACTATTCAATTTTATCAAATCTAGCATTAAGAATTTGATGAATCTACCTAGCTTGCATTGTAGTAATCATTCAAGACAATTTGAAGAGAAAAATCCCCAAATTTCAATTAATCAATCAATTGGATCTAATTACCTTTACAATTCAGGCTCAATTCTCTAATTCACCATAGATCTTGCCTCTAGATCCTTCCTCCTCCGAGAAAAACGAGATTTAGCCACTCATGCTTGGAGATTTGATCTCACAAGACATGTTTGGCTACCGAGAAAATAAGAGAAATTGAAGGAAAATGGAGAATTATATAGAGAGAAGAAGTATGAAAAGTTCTACAATTAGAAAATGTATCAAAAGTTCTTAAATGAGTCAATCCCGCTTCTATTTATAGGCCAAGGTAAAAAGGACACTTGGCAACATTTTAGAGGTCTTCTGGATGCTTCTTCATCAAGGAATCTGGAGATAATGCATTTTCGCACGAGCCCCTAGCAATCTCGCATGATGGTGCGAAGTGGAAAATCCAACAGCTTCAATTTCGTTCTTCTGGAGCGTTTCGCATGACTGTGCGAAAATTTCGCATGGTCATGCGAAATCACTTCCTCACAATTTCCTTTTGTGCTGCAACCACCTCCTTTCTGTTTCATTTCGCATGACTGTGCGAAAATTTTGCATGGTCATGCGAAATTGAAAATCATGCTATTCCGACTCCTCTTTACAATTTCTCTCATTTCTTCATGTTTAATCCATCTCCACCACCTTCAATTAAGCTTCAAAGCTTGGTCCAAGTGCATTTCCTCTTCCTCATGACCACATTATGTACCCTCCTCCATTCATTTTCCATTTGTCACTCCATGCTTCAAAAATCACCTTAAAATATCTCCAAAACTCAACAAAGAACCATTAGTATCTCTTGCAAGGGTAGTAATGTATTACTTGGGCAAATTAGGCATAATTACTACTCAAAAGGTGTAAAACTCATGAAAGTTAGTATCTAAAATGTGTAGTTTTTGAGTAGTAATCAGCTGCAAACAATTATTCCTCCTAGCATTGGTCAATTGTTGCACTAGTTTCTTCCTACTGTTGATTTTTGAAAATCCTCTCCACATGTCCTTGTTTACCACACTTGTTGCATTTCACATCTGGTATTCACCAACATTTTTGTGGAGAATGATTTGTCTTCTTGCAATGAGGACAAGGTGGAAAAACTCCATTTTTCTAGTTGTTGCTGCTTGGCTTGTTGTTCTTCTTCTTGTTCTTCTTTCCAACATTTTTATGCATTCTTGCTTGAAATGCTCCTTCTACAGTATCTCCTTGTCTTATGAGTCTTCTCTGTTCCACATCCTCCAAGGAATGTAATAATTCTGTCAAGCTAATAGTTGACAGATCCTTTGAATTCTCCAGAAAGGAAATTATAGCTTCATATTTCCCAAGAAGTGTAACCAATATCTTTTGAACAATCTTCTCATTAGAAAATTGTTTTCCAAGCAGCCTAACTTTGTCTGTTATTGAAAGAAATTGTGCAGCATAGTCTTTAACAGCATCAGACTCCTTCATTTTCTTCATTTCAAATTCTCGAATCAAGTTCATCACCTACATGTTCTTGATTATTTCATTTCCTTTGTATTCCTCCTTGAGATACTCCCAAATTTCTACAGTTGAATCAATTTTCATGATTTTGATGAGAATTGATGGTGAAACTGTAACAAACAAGCAAGCCTTCGCTTTAGCCTTTCTTGTCCTTCTTTCTTTATGCAACTTCATTTGAGCCACAGTTGGATTGGCTCCCAGGAGAGAAACTTCATAATTTTCTTCCACTGCTTCCCAAACATCAAGTGCTTGTAGATGAATTGTCATTCTAACAGCCCAAGTTTCATAATTGTCTCCATCAAGAATTGATGGTGTAGCCGTGAGACTTGACTCCTCCATTGCTAGATGATTTTAGAAGGTGTTTGGGTTCACTCATGGTGTTTTGGGTTCACTTGTGGTGTTTTGGGTTCACTCACCTCACGAGTCTTTAGGTGTTTAGGCACTCTCAAGGTATTCAGGCTCACTCAACTCACTGGCCCCTCAAGATAACTTCTGCTGTGATACCACAATGTTGATCTTAGATTAAACATTTATGCAGAATATATATTTTGGGCTGCTAAACACACATTTATTGATGAAGAGTGTTGAATTTATACATGAGCTTGTAACTAAAATGACATTAGAATAACATAAAATCAAGCTATTAGATGATGAACAACTACTTCCTATAAAATAGAAACTAAATCTTGACCAAATAAAAACAAGAAAATATTTGGATGTTGCAGATTTTGTGCAAAACTCCAGTTGCAATATTTAACTTCAAAATTCAAATTTCAGCAGATACTAAGGCAAAATTCAAAATTCAACATTAACTGAAGGAGGCACAATCATAACACGAGCAAATACGGTAAACCATCCATCATGATAATCCTTTCTCCTATCCATTCCAATCTAGAGCCTGAAATGCGGTAGGGCAGAAGCTCCATCAAGCCCTTTTGAATTGAAATAGGCAACATAGTCTCCCACTGTGGTTTCCCTGTACTTTGGCGGATTCTCTTCAGATAACAATTCCTTGATAGGCCCATAAAGTTTGGAGGATGGCTGAATAGATGTTCTAAAAAGGCATGCCACTGAGACTCTGGGGCCTATATGGTTTGCCGGTACCCTGTGTTCTACACTTTTAAACCTGTCATTCGTAATAAGCTGAAGAACACAAGAACAAAAAAAGGTTATTTAGAGATTAATTAATGACATGATCTATGTCATTGCATTTTAATAATCATATAATTCCAATGCAACAATGAAGAAGAATGTAGTAGTCATACAGAATAAAACTACCTTAAACAAAATAAAGTGCTTTTATAATACAGAAAAACTTTACCCGTAGAAGGTCTCCAACATTAATTACAAGCGCTCCAGGCATTGGGGGGACATCAATCCACTGACCTTGATGAAGAACTTGGAGGCCTCCAATCTGGTCTTGTAGTAGTACAGTGAGGAAGTCATTGTCAGCGTGTTTGGTGGTGCCCATAGTTAGTTCTGGCTGTGGGCACGACGGATAGTAGTGACATAAAATTGACAGCCCCTCTGCGCAGTCCATGTCTTTTAGGTGGTTTGGATTAAGCCCCAGAGCCTCGGATATTAACTCAAACAATTTAAATCCTAATCTCATAACTTGATCCTTATACTCCATCAGTATGTCCCTACAAAATTAATTCAAGCATTTAGAAGGAGGAATTTAGTGATTTAAAAAAATATATATTTTGTCAACATACAAGTCCTGAATTAAAACCAGAAAAAAAAAAATACAGAAGAAAGTGAGATGACACGGGAATTGGCTGGATCAAAGGACACTCAAAAGTTTCTTCTCAACATTTTTTTTAGGATATTTTCTTCCATCAGACTGGTAGAGAGGTTTGGATTCAAAAGCTCAAGGAACAAAGGTCTAGCATATTTTAAGTCATAATGTGGGGATAAAATAATGTGTACCAACTGCTATATATATATATATATATAAAATATGAAAGAGAGAAAATCTTGCAGTGAGTGGATGAATGATGATTATAACATACCTACATGATGCTGGCAATTCTTCTGGGTTGGGAGGATGAGGAGCCATACGGCAATAAAAGGTGTCCCTCCAATTAGCTGCTGGTGCTGTGTACAGATCAAAATTGCTATTGTACATCACCTTTTTCCTCGACGCATCACGTGTGTAAAACTGCTTCTTCACCCCAGTATCTTGTTCGTGAAACCGGCGTACTCCTTCCATCATCTCCTCCAACACGCTAACAGGGATCCCATGGTCCACCACGTTGAAGAAACCCCACGTCTCTGATGCATCCCTGACCATGTCAACAATCTTGTTCCGGCGAATTGGATCATTGTCCATGCCTTGTAGGTCTACGACGGGAAAATTGAACTGGGTAGTATAGGTTCTCAAGTTATCTGGTGGTTGAATGAACATCCGAGGAACTTTGGAGACCCCGGCATCAACTAGACCTTTAACACCAGTTTTAGACTCATCGAAAGCCTTTAATTCACTAGCTCGATCATAGTCCTCCGGAAATTCATGACTGATGCTGGTGATTACCATCTTGTTCTACAGCGTCACCAGCTTGATTTCCCCCAAATTAATTTACACAAGCAACTCTATCGACATGAGACCTGCTGGAACAAGTGAGACCTCTGTTTTGGGTTGATGATAAAAAAATGAATGAAGTCCACCAATGAATCTGAAGTTACAGCTGGTCCCTCCACTATGGTGAGATAAGCAAACCTATGAATTATTGATTGACATGCGTACCTTGGAAGTTATACCAAAACCGTATAAAGTGAGAGTTGACATGAACTCAAAAATGCTATTTACATTTGTAGCGCGTATCCCGCTGGGCTTCTCTTGTATGCACATGTCTTTTCCTTTTTCTAGTTCCTCGGCTAACAAATACATCAATAACGGAGGATGTCACTCATGGTACGCAGTTTTTAGGGTTTGGTCTAGAATAGTATTTGGGGAATGCAATTGTTTGATTGTTCATATTTAGAAAATTAGGTTTTAGGAAAAAAAAAATTGACTAATTTATCATATAACCTCATCTAGGAATGAAAGGGCTAAAAATTTTATTCTTATCATATAAATAGAAGTATCTTCCAACCGTATCATCCACACAGCTCGAGGAAAAACCTAATACTTGAAAAAAAAATGTGTACAAACTTTTAAAATGTTGACACAATCTCAAGAAGGAATAAAAAATTATATGTCATAAAGTTGTTACTTAGCATGAAAGCATGCAAAAGGAAAAAATTATGATCAAGAAGCTTATAAATATACATTCCAATCAAGAGAATAGCAAATCTTCCTCTTATATCAAATTCTCTCTTATATTGATACTATTTAAACGTTCTCTTGTATCTTTCTCGATATATCCATCAATAAAGAGGTTTATTCAAAAAATTATCCTTCTTTTTCTCGTGCCTTCATTCCATCCCTTTTTGAATCATATGAAAAATCCATCATCTTCAAATAATATAATAAATTTTCTTGTACATATACTCTAGATTTGGATTACATAATGCATTTAAGAATAATTTTTGACAATTTTGCCTACATTTATTTAAATCTCATTCAATAACTAGCATTTCTTTTTAGAAAATTTACCCCAAAGTTGCCGTGAGCACTATCCGTAAGAATAGAATAACTCTAGAAAAAATATAACTCTTTTCCTAGGAGAACTTGTAAAGGCAAATCATAAAATTTGAAAACCAATTTTATCTATTTAGTTTTCAATTTTGGGTTTTCTTGTCTTTTAATGCTTGAATTAAAGACTTAAAAAAACTAACATTCACCTTCATTTCTTATAATTAATGATTGTTCAATGTTAGATGAATCTTTATATATTTATTATTACATATATTTTGCAAATTGTATCAAAATAATTAATTGATATTAGGTTACAATCAAATTAATTTTATCCATTCATTATATTTTTGAGTTAGGAATTTCAAATACATTTTAAACTTCAAATCTAAATTGGATTTAATTTCTTTTAAAAATAAGTTGAATTAAGACCTAAATTAACTTATAGCTAATTGATCATATAAATCGAACTAAATACATCAAACAAATTCGGTTTGGCTCAATTTTTTCATTAATAAAAGATAGGTTCAGTTTTGATTCAAGTATTAACTGGGATCATATCAATTTGGTTAATTTTTTATCAAAAAACTGATCAAACCACACCTTTTTCCAACTCTATTTGGGGCAACCACTCCACATAAAATTTATGTTGACGGGCTTCATACCTTACAGGAGTTGAGTGGAGATTTGTATCGCAGCAATATATCAACCGGCCAATAGCAATTGAAGTTTAAAAATTATCTTCACCACTTCAGTGATCTGGATTGATGAAAAAAGTTCCCAATCCACTCAACTTGATACTATTAGTTACCCGCAGACTGCAGGTGATTGCAGTGGAAGAGGTGCATCATCTGGAGTGATGACATAAGGGGAGATACAGATTGCAATTACTTTCATTGATGAACGTCAGTGGGATCTGTATCACCTCAGTATCTAGAGGAAATTTTTTTAATGCTACTTCTTCCTTTACCTAGGAACACATCTGGAGTAGCAGAATTTTCCTCTGTTCTTCCATAATTGCATTTCTGGCCAATATTTTAGTACAAGTCTTAACAAAGTTTAGTTTAGCTACATGCCAGCTACCAATACAGCAAAACTACTCGGATGTCGCTTGACAATTTCTTAAATTGAATACAGTAATGGCTATTTTGTTTTAAATTGAAAATTTTCAAATATTTCATATGATCAGAGGTTTCAAGTTTCAATATGCCCACAAATATTATCCTCAACGCCAAATTTCTACATATGTTACTAAGCAAGGATTCTATCTAGTAAGTGCTTGAGACAACAATCACAACACTCAGAAATATGGTAACCAATTTAGAGCTTGAAATGCGGTAGAGCAGAAGTCCCATCAAGCCCTTTTGAGTAGTAATAGAGAACATAGTCTCTCACTGTGGTTTCCCTATATTTTGGTGGATTCTCTTTGGATAACAATTCCTTGATAGGTCCATATAATTTTGAGGATGGCAGATGAGATGTGCTGAAAAAGCATGCCACTGAGACTCTTGGACCTCGTCGGTTTGCCAGTACTCTGTGTTCTACACTCTTAAACCTGTCGTTGGTGATAAGCTGGAGAGTACAGCAATAAACGAAGTCAGTTTTAAACATCGACTTATAATGACATAATATGTGTCTAACTTTGCGTTGCACGAGTGTTACCCTTTCTGAAAATAACAGAAATGCAAAGCAAAAAATATAAAGAATGCAATATTTTCTTTGATTAAAACTCTCTCATGATACAGAAAAGTTTACCTGTAGAAGATCACCAACATTAATTACAAGGGCTCCAGGCTTCGGGGGAACATCGACCCACTGATCCTGATGAAGAACCTGGAGGCCTCCAATCTGGTCTTGTAGTAGTATAGTAAGGAAGTCATTGTCAGAATGATTTGTGGTGCCCACGGTTAGCTCTGGCTGTGGACATGCTGAATAATAGTGACACAAAATGGCAAGCCCTTCTGCACAATCCATGTCTTTTAGGTGGTTTGGATTGAGCCCAATAGCCTCAGACATTAATTCCAACAGTTTAAGTCCTAATCTCATGACTTGCTCCTTGTACTCCATCAATATATCTCTACAAAATTACTTTAGTGCTTAACTTATAACTTTAGTAATTAAATTTTTTTAGCCAATCAAATCATTAGGACATGCCCACCAACTGAAATTCCATATCGTTAGTAATAGTACCATATATTCCAGGAATAGTTTCATTAAATTGCTTCTCAAGAAACCGGAGTGTTCCTAACTTTGCAAAACATTGCTAAAAATATTATTAAACATAATGGAAGCAAAATTGTTTCTACAAAAAGGCATCTACTTTGTATCCATGTTCCTTATTTTGCAAAATAGTGTGATAATAAAACACAACTCTATCTCACAGAAAGCAATTGGCAGAACAAGATCCTTCTTCAATTCCATAATATGCATGACAAAAAATCTTGCAGGGATGAAGAATGATTATCACATACCTGAATGTCGCTGGCAACTCTTGTGGATTAAGAGGATGGGGAGCCATAAGGCAATAAAAGGTGTCCCTCCAATTAGCTGCTTTTGATACGTCGAGATCAAAATTGCTATTATATATCACCTTTCTAGTCAGATCACGCGTGTAAAACTCCTTCTTCACTTCATTATCTTGTTCATAAAACCGGTGCACCCCATCCATCATCTCCTCCAACACACTAACAGGGATCCCATGGTTCACCACGGTGAAGAAACCCCACGTCTCCGATGCTTCCCGGACCATCTCAACTATCTTCTTTCGCCGAATTGGATCGCTGTCCATGCCATTGAGGTCTATGACCGGAAATTTGAATTGGGTGTTACAGTTTCTCGAGTTATCTGGTGGTCGAATGAACATCCGGGGAACCTTGGAGACCCCAGCATCAACTAAACCTTTAACGCCCTCTTTAGACTCATCGAAGGCCTTTAATTCACTTGCTCGATCGTAGTCCTCTGAAAATTTTGTGGAGCTGGTGACTACCATTTTGTTCTATAATGTCACCAAATTGGTTTCCCCTAACTGAATCCACAGTACACTAGTTGCAGGCAACTCTAATTAGCAGTACTTAACCAGCCACCACTGACCATCACTCTAATCTTGTTATGGCGAGCACAAATAAAAGATCGATGTACCGGCCATTGAGCAGTGAATAAAGCGCCGCCTTCAATAGGTGAGAACTCTGGGGTTGAAGAAGATGGTCGATGGGAAAATGAACGGAGCCAACCAAAAAATCATCGGTTGCATCCAACGAATGGTGAATTACCACCCTTTATTTTTTATTTTTTATTTTATTATTATTTTTTTAAACATATGCAGGCGAGGTCCTTCCTCCGAAGCGCCTCCAGAATGCAATCCTTATCTTGTAAACAATAAAAAAATAATACCAGATAAAAAAAGAAATAAAAAACATGTTATACAGGTGGTAATGCCAGACAAAAAATAATCCAATACAACACAAAAATTTTAACTTTTTACAACATCCAATTATGTAATATGAGGTTTTATTTTATAAAAATTGAAAAATATTGAATAATTTGTAAAAATATATATTTTCTAAAAGAAAATAAATTAGAATTTATTTTATTTTATAATATAAAGTGATAAGCCAAAGAGGTGAAGAAAAAAATTAAATTTAAAATAAATTGTAAAAAAAATAATTCAATGACATAATTTATAAATTGAGAATTAGTTCATTTATTTTATTTTAAATTCAAATTATTTTTGGAAAAAATTGGATGAATATTGAAAATGCAAAAAACATTTATGAAGTAAAAAAAAAATTGAATAATTTCAATGAATTGTACGCCTAATTAGAATTTTATAAAAAAAACTAAAAAATGAAATAAATTTAAATAAGTATACATTGTTCAAACATTAAGGTAGTTATGTACTTGAAAATTGTATTAATAAAATAATTTTTATAATTTAAATTTAATTATATAAAATATTGGTTGAAATATTGAAAATACAAAAAAAAATAATAATAATTAGTAACAATATGGAATTTCACCTCATTTTTTAGTCATTTTGACTTTTTCAAAATTTTTAAAAGTTAAAAGTAGAGAATTGAGAATCCTCACAATATTAGCACCCATACTAATTATTTAGTATTTTTGGATTTTGATTTTTTTTGGGCATTCATTGAATACTCCGTAAGTATAATGAATCTATTTAAACAAAATTCAAGTCACATGAGGTTCCAAAAAATTTTTAAAACTTAGAAAAAAAAAATGAGATTGGGAAGGGTACAAAGAATGAGAGAATTCTTCACATCTATGTACCCTTCCTAATTTTTCAATAGTTTTGAATTTTGATTTTTTCGGTCATCATTTGAGCACCCTCTAAGTATATTAAACAAATTTAAACAATATCCAAGCCATATAAATTTTCAATTTTATTTATTTATTTATTTTTAGGTTTAACTCCCTTAGTTATACTTTAACTCAATTTCAACTCACTTAGTTGCATGCTTAGTATAACTCACTTAGTTCACTTAAATTCATTTAGGTTTAGCTCACTTAAATATGCATTAGTTTAGCTCACTTAGATGCACTTTAGTTTAACTCACTAAGCTGCATTTTAAGTTTTAACAACTACATCAATGATGGAGGATGCCACCCATGGTATGCAGTTTCTCAAGTTTGCTCTAGAATAGAATTTGGCAAATGCAATTGTTTGATTTTTCATATTTAGAAAATTAGGTTTTAGAGAATTTTTTTTTTTTTAGTAATTTATTTATAACCTCCTCGTTTAGGAATGAAAGGGCTAAAAATTTTATTCTTGTCATATAAATAAAAGTATCTCCAAATCGCAACATCCACACAGCTTGAGGGAAAACCTAACACTTGACAAAATATGCGTACAAACTCATAAAGAGTTGATATAATCTCAAGAAAGAATAAAAAATTATATATCATAAAGTTGTTACTCTGCATCAAAGCCTACAAAAGAAAAAAAAACAATTTCGTAAAAAATCCATGATAAAAAAGCTTATTAATATCTCCTTCCAATTGAAAGAAAGCAAGTCTTCCTCTTATATTAAGATCTCCCTTGTATTCCATTGTTTGAGTCTTCTCTTGTACCTTTCTTGGTATATCCATCAATAAGGAGGTTTATTCAAAAAATTATCCTTCTCCTTCTCTTGTACTCTTTCTACCATTTCTAAATCACATGAAAAATCTATCATCTCCAAATAATACAATAAATTTTCTTGTAGTTATACTCTAGGTTTGGATTACATAATGCATTTAAGAGTAATTTTTGACAATTTTACCTACATTTATTTAGATCTCATTCAATAACTAGAATTTCTTTGTAAAAAATTTACCCCAAAGTTGCCGTTAGCACTATCCACAAGAATAAATTAACTCTAGAAAAAGTATAACTCTTTTCCTAAGGGAACTTGTAGAGGCAAATCATAACATTTGAAAACCGATTTTATCTATTTAGTTTTCAATTTTTGGGTTTTCTTGTCTTCTAATGAATGATTAAAAACTAAAAAACTAACATTCACTTTCATTTCTTATAATTAATAATTGTTCAATGTTTGATGGATTTTTTTATTTTTATAATTATATATATTTTGTAGACTCAATTAAAATAATTTATTGATATAATGTTATGATCAAATTAATTTTATGCATCTTTGTATTTTGAGTTAGGAATTTCAAATATATTTTGAACTTCAAATCTAAATTAGATTTAATTTCTTTCAAAAATAAATTGGATTTAGACCTAAATTAACTTATATCTAATTGATCATCTAAATCAAATCAAATACATTAAATAAGTTTGGCGTACCTCAAATTTTTCACTACTAAGAGATGGATTCGGTTTTGATTCAAGTATTGACTGGGATCATATCGATTTGTTTATCTAAAAAAACTGGCAAAGCCATGCCTTTTTCCAACTCTATTTCGGGCAACCACATGAAATTTACGTTGGCGGGAGTCATACCATTGGGGTTGGGTGGAGATTTCTTGTCCTCTGACTGAAATTCTTAACCGTCTATCACAGTAATATATCAACCGGCAAATAGGAATTGAAGTTTAAAAATTATCTTCACCACTTTAGTGATCTGGATTGATGAAAAAAAGTTCCAAATCCACTCAACTTGATACTATTAGATACCTGCATAACGCAGGCAATTGCAGTGGAAGAGGTGCATCATCAGGAGTGACGACATAAGGGGAGGTACAGATTGCAATTACTTTCATTGATGAATGTCAGTTGCATCTGTATCACCTCAGTATCTAGACGAAATTTTTTTAATGCTACTCCTTCCTTTACCTAGGAACACATCTGGAGTAGCAGAATTTTCCTCTGTTCTTTCATAATTGCATTTCTGGCCAATATTTTAGTACAAGTCTCAACAAACTTTAGTTTAACTACATGTAAGCTACCAGTGCAGCAAATCTACTAGGATGTCACATGACAATTTCTTAAATTGAATACAGTAATGGCTATTTTGTTTTACATTGAAAATTTTCAAATATTTGATATGATCAGAGGTTTCAAGTTTCAATATGCCCACAAATATTATCCTCAATGCCAAATTTCTACATATGTTACTAAGCAAGGATTCTATCCAGTAAGTGCTTGAGACAATAATCACAACACTCAGAAATATGGTAACCAATTTAGAGCTTGAACTGTGGTAGAGCAGAAGTCCCGTCAAGCCCTTTTGAGCGGAAATGGAGAACATAGTCTGTCACTGTGGTTTCCCTGTATTTTGGTGGATTCTCTTTGGATAACAATTCCTTGATAGGTCCATATAATTTTGAGGATGGCAGATGAGATGTGCTAAATAAGCATGCCACTGAGACTCTTGGACCTCGTCGGTTTGCCAGTACTCTGTTCTACACTCTTAAACCTGTCGTTGGTGATAAGCTGGAGAGTACAGCAATAAACGAAGTCAGTTTTAAACATCGACTTATAATGACATAATATGTGTCTAACTTTGGGTTGCACGAGTGTTACCCTTTCTGCAAGTAACAGAAATGCAATGCAACAAATATGAAGAATGCAATATTTTCTTTGATTAAAACTCTCTCATAATATAGAAAAGTTTACCTGTAGAAGCTCACCAACATTAATTACAAGGGCTCCAGGCTCTGGGGGAACATCGACCCACTGATCCTGATGAAGAACCTGGAGGCCTCCAATCTGGTCTTGTAGTAGTATGGTAAGGAAGTCATTGTCAGAATGCTTTGTGGTGCCCATGGTTAGCTCTGGCTGTGGACATGCTGGATAATAGTGACACAAAATGGCAAGCCCTTCCGCACAATCCATGTCTTTTAGGTGGTTTGGATTGAGCCCAATAGCCTCAGACATTAATTCCAACAGTTTAAGTCCTAATCTCATGACTTGCTCCTTGTACTCCATCAATATATCTCTACAAAATTATTTTAGTGCTTAACATATAACTTTAGTAATTAAATTATTTTAGCCAATCAAATCATTAGGACATGCCCACCAACTGAAATTCCATACCTTTAGTAATAGCACCATATATTCCAGGAATAGTTTCATTAAATTGCTTCTCAAGAAAACGGAGTGTTCCTGACTTTGCAAAACATTGCTAAAAATATTATTGAACATAATGGGAAGCAAAATTGTTTCTCTCCGAAAAGACATCTACTTTGTATCCATGTTCCTTATTTTGCAAAATAGTGTGATAATAAAACACAACTCTATCTCACAGAAAGCAATTGGCAGAACAAGATCCTTCTTCAATTACATAATATCCATGACAAAAAATCTAGCAGGGATGAAGAATGATTATCACATACCTGCATGTCGCTGGCAACTCTTGTGGGTTAAGAGGATGGGGGGCCATAACGCAATAAAAGGTGTCTCTCCAATTAGCTGCTTTTGATACGTAGAGATCAAAATTGTTATTATATACCACCTTTCTCGTCCGATCACGCGTGTAAAACTCCTTCTTCACCTCATTGTCTTGTTCATAAAACCGGCGTGCGCCATCCATCATCTCCTCCAAGACGCTAACAGGGATCCCATGGTTCACCACGGTGAAGAAACCCCACGTCTCCGATGCTTCCCTGACCATCTCAACAATCTCCTTTCGCCGAATTGGATCGCTGTCCATGCCATGGAGATCTATGACTGGAAAATTGAATTGGGTGTTACAAGTTCTCAAGTTATCTGGTGGTTGAATGAACATCCGGGGAACCTTGGAGACCCCAGCATCAACTAAACCTTTAACACCCTCTTTAGACTCATCGAAGACCTTTAATTCACTTGCTCGATCGTAGTCCTCTGAAAATTTTGTGGAGCTGGTGACTACCATTTTGTTCTATAATGTCACCAAATTGGTTTCCCCTAACTGAATCTACAGTACACTAGTTGCAGGCAACTCTAATTAGCAGAACTTAACCAGCCACCACTGACATCACTCTCATCTTGTTATGGCGAGCACAAATAAAAGATCGATGTACCGGCCATTGAGCAGTGAATAAAGCGCCGCCTTCAATAGGTGAGAACTCTGTAAGGGTTGAAGAAGATGGTCGATGGGAAAATGAACGGAGCCAACCAAAAAATCATAGGTTGCATCCAACGAATGGTGAATTACCACTTTTTTTTTGTTTTTTTTTACATATGCAGGCGAGGTCCTTCCTCCGAAGCGGCCTCCAGAATGCAATCCTTATCCTGTAAAACAATAAAAAAAATAAAATAAAATAAAGAAATAAAATAAATTAAATTAAATTAAAATTAAAATAGAGAAAAGAGAGAAAAATGGAGCACCTATAAGCAAGTTGATCGTGGGGGCTGGGTTTGGGCCAGCTGTGGAACCCGCTTAACCGAAGGTAAAAAAAGAAGAAGATAATGTTGTCGAAAGCCCTTTTATAACATGGTTCTGCCCCTAGCAAAAATTAGGTAAGTGGGAATAGGAACCAAGGTAAAATGATGCACTTAATGGGCTAAGATGTATTGATTGGCCAAAACATGTTTTGTAATGGTTGCCAATTTAAAGGAATACTAGGCAAGTGATGGGGCAGAGTTTGCCACCAAATTTTTTAGAATATTCATTAAATTAATACTTTTCAATTGTGTGGGCATTTATTTTAGTCAAGATTAGAATAAGTTATTTTACTTTTATGCCTAAAATTGTTTTGAACTTGTTTTATTTTCTTCTTCTTTTTTTAATTAAAATTTTTAGTTTTTTATTATATAAAACAGAAGAGAAAATGTATTTTTTATAAATAAAAAAAAACAATTTTTAATATATGTTAATATATTTTATTTAATTAACAATTTTATTTCTAAAAAACAATCATCTAAAATATTATAAAGTTATGGTAATTTTATCTTCAATTTTTCTTGATTAATATTATCACGTATTTTGGTTTTAGAGTTTAATTAGAATAGAAATTTGTAGTCAAAGAGTCAAGATGGTGAAAAATCACCGTGTCCTACTCTGTATCCAATTAATTTGCAACCAAACTAACCTCCTCGAAAAACTCCTATTAATAACCCAAGCATAAATGAAGAATAGAAAGGAAAAATTGACCAGGACCAGGACTCACCTCTAGGTTTGACCTGGTGAGACCACCGCCTATACCCAATGAGAGTTCATCCACCAAGAAATGTCCAAAAGACCTATCAAACTCATTGTCCGAGCCTATCTCAAGAGGATCAAAAGACTCAACCCCAAGTTTAAAGTGCTCATCAATCCAACTCCAGACATATCCTTCATTTTAGTTCTACTCATCTCAGGCTAGAAGGTCATTGGTTAGTATTTATACACCTTATCATAAAGGTCTTCCTTCTCTTTAGCCTACCCTTCCTACAAAAGGAGCAAGTCTATCTCACACAACACCTTGGATCACCTCGTCTCCTCGAGAAGGTCACTAAAATCTTCTTTCTCTTAGGACAACATGTCAAAGCAAGTCTCTCACTTTTCCAGCCGCACTTTGAGCTACATAATCTCCTAATGAGAGCTAATCATTATACCCTTTCAATTCCGACTCCAACTTAGCTTGAGATAGCCCTTTCAAGAAGCCATCCACCCATGACGACATCCTCTTAACCTGACCTCTCAAGCTAACCATATTCAAGTCGGAAGAAGTAAGACAACGACAAACATCCAAGTTGTAAGACTTGCACCATTAGAAAAGAAAAAACAACAAAAGTCTAAAATCAGCCCAAAGAAGCAGGAAAGTCGGGAATCATAGAGAGAGGAAGTCACCATATACCTAGTAGCATAACCCAATGGACTTACCCATCACTATTGTATCAGAAAGGTTAGACTAAACTTGGCATCTATTAGTAGAGACGATCACCTAGCAACTTCAATAGCAAGTAGTAAGTACTCACCCATGGTGAGAACCTCCGTTGTAGGAGATTTGCTCTTCTGAATGATCAACCTCACTATATTAATACACAACTGTCAACGCTAGCTAAAGGTCTGAACAATAGAGAAAGTGGCAGTCTAAGCTCAGCTTCAAATTAACTTTTGGGGAGAAGCAACTCTCCCTCAATAGGATTGCTAGCAACAAGGTCTACCGCACCATCTTTGACAAAGTAAAGACCCAGTAAAAGCGAAATATTGAACTCTAAGAGAAAGTCTTCCAACGAATCAAATACCCTCATCCTTCTCCCCTTCGTCATGGCATAAAAAGGAAAGGTATAAGAAGAGGCAAAAAAATTAAATGGAGGAAATAAATGAAGAATCGGAACCCTTACCTATCCTTTACAGAAAGACATTAAGGCTGACCCAAGAAGAAAGCATAATTTAAACCAAATTAAAAAGGCATGGCTTCCATTGGGGAGAGTCAATGATTGAGAAGTTGCAAAATCTGTCGCCTAGAACATGGGATATACTGCAACAACAGTCTTTGAAAGAAAAATTGCAATGAGTAAGCTATTGTTGATAAGTGCAAAAACCACTCCCAGCACCATTATGGGCACATACCTAGAGGAGTAGAACAAGCCTTAAACTCCTCAAAAATAAAGAGATCGAGGCTAGGGGTAGTAAAGAAACCAAAATTCACCTAATGGAAGTTTGAGAGATAAGTGCAAGATCGGGATCAAAAGCTTTTTACAATATTTTCCTTCCTACATTTTTTAGAGTTTTTGGTTTGAAGAGCTTTAGGTTTGAAAATTTTGAAAATCAATTTTATTTATTTAGTTTTCTTATCTTCTACCCAACGATTAAGAAGTTAAAATAAAAAATAAAAAACAACTACTAACATTCTAAGACTTTTAGTTCTTGTAATTTATAATTATTCAATGTTTGATGAATTTTTTAGTCATTGGACTGAAATTCTTAACCATCTATCACCCTAATATATGAACCCGCCAATAGTAGTTTAAGTTCAATAATTAACTTCACCTCTTCAGTGTTCTGGACTGATGACATAAGGGGGAGGTACACTTCTAATTAGCCTGCTTTGCTCACATTGAAACTACTTTTATTGGTGAATGTCCGAGGGATCTGAATCACCTCAGTATCTAGACATCCCTTTACACCAACTTACTTTTCCGATCTTGTCTTAGACAGATTCTATTCCTGCATGAATTTTGTTGCTGCTGCTAGCTGATTTCCATATTTTTTTTAGTTGGGGAAATGGGAGCTGCATTGGGGAATATGAAGGAAACATTTTTATTGCTGCTCCTTCATCTAGAAACACATCTGGACTAGCAGAAATTTCCTCTACACCTTCATTGGTGCGTTTCTGGCCTATAGCTTTGTACTAGTCTCAATGAACTCTGGTTCAACTACATGTCCAATTAACCGTGTAAACTACCAATACAGCAGATCCATCATCTCACAGAGACAGTTTAATTGAAGAGAGACATGGATATTTTGTTTTAAATTGACATTTTTCAGATGACTTATAAAACCAGAGGTTTCAAGTTTCAATATGCCCACAAATATCATACTCAACACTAAAGTTTTATATATGCTGCTAAGCAAGGATTCAATCCAGGAAACTGTTTGAGACAACAATCATAACACTCAGAAATATGGTAACCAATTTAGAGCTTGAAATGTGGTAGAGCAGAAGTCCCACCAAGCCCTTTTGAGCGCAAATAGAGAGCATAGTCTCTCACTGTGGTTTCCCTGTATTTTGGTGGATTCTCTTCGGATAACAATTCCTTGATAGGTCCATATAATTTTGAGGATGGCAGATGACATGTGCTGAAAAAGCATGCCACTGAGACTCTTGGACCACGTCGGTTCGCCAATACTCTGTGTTCTACACTCTTAAACCTGTCATTGGTTATAAGCTGAAGAGACAACAATAAACAAAGTTTTAATTTTCACTTTGGGTTCCACGAGTGTTAGCCTTTCTACAAGTAACAGAAATGCAATGCAACCAATATGAAGAATGCAGTATTTTCATAGATTAAAACAGTTGCATAATACAAAAAAGTTCACCTGTAGAAGATCACCAACATTGATCACAAGGGCTCCAGGAACTGGGGGAATATCAACCCACTGATCCTGATGAAGAACTTGGAGGCCTCCAATCTGGTCTTGTAGTAGTATTGTAAGGAAGTCATTGTCAGAATGCCTTGTGCTGGCCATGGTTAGCTCTGGCTGTGGACAAGCTGGATAATAGTGACACAAAATGAGAAGCCCCTCCGCACAATCCATGTCTTTTAAGTGGTTTGGATTGAGGCAAAGAGCCTCAGATATCAACTCCAACAGTTTAAGTCCTAATCCCATAATTTTCTCCTTGTACTCCATCAATATATCTCTACAAAATTACTTTAGCGCTTAACATAGGACTTCGGAAATTCAAAAAGTATTTCATCCACATACAGCATCTCAATTGTAATCAAGAAAAGATTACACTACAGTAAGAAATTTCAGATCCTTACATCAAACCGCTTCTCCAGAATGTTGCTGATTTTGCAAAATATTACTAAAAATACTAATGGAATGCAAGATTGCTTCTCTAAATAGACGTCTATCATCATTGTTCCTTGTTTTGGAAAATAACATGATAATAAAACACACTACTAAACCTCAGAGAAAGCAATTGAAAGAACAAAATCATTCCACAATTCCATAACATTCATAACAGAAAATGCAAGAGTGATGATGAATGATTATCACATACCTGCATGTCGCAGGCAACTCTTGTGGGTTAAGAGGCTGGGGAGACATAAGGCAATAAAAGGTATCCCTCCAATTAGCTGCTTTTGATATGTAAAGATTAAGATTACTATTATATATCACCTTTCTCGATAGATCACGCGAGTAAAACTTCTTCTTCACCTCAATATCCTGTTCATAAAACCGGCGTGTCCCATCCATCATCTCCTCCAACACACTCTCAGGGATCCCATGGTTCACCACGGTGAAGAAACCCCACGTCTCCGATGCTTCCCTGACCATCTCAACAATCTCCTTTCGCCGAATTGGATCGCTGTCCATGCCATGGAGATCTATGACTGGAAAACTGAATTGGGGGCTACAGGTTCTCAAGTTATCTGGTGGTTGAATGAACATCCGAGGAACTTTGGAGACCCCAGCATCAACTAAACCTTTAACGCCTGCTTTAGACTCGTCGAAGGCCTTTAATTCACTTGCTCGATCGTATTCCTCTGAAATTTCGCTGGCACAGGTGGCTACCATTTTGTTCTAAAATGTCACCGATTTGGTTTCCCCCAACTGAATCCACAGTACACTAGTTGCAGGCAATGACCACTGACCAGCACTCTAAGCTTGTTATGCTGAGCACAGATAAAGGATCGATATAACGGCCATTGAGCAGTGAATAAAGCGCCGTCTTCAAAATGTGAGAACTCTGTAATGGTTGAAGAAGATGATCAACGGTTGCATCCAACGGACGGTGAATTACGACAATTTTTTTATCTGCCGGCTGTTGGTGCGGCTGGGTTTGGGTCAGTAGTGGAACCCTCTTGACCGAAGCCCAATCTCCCTGACAAGATAGTAAGTGAAATAAGATTGAACTGAGAAAGCGGCCGAAAAAAAATAAAAAGAGCGAGAGAAAGAAAGAATATCTTAAATGCTTGACCATGGAGGGTTTCCTGCCAGTAATGGAAGAAGAAAAAGATCCTCTAGTGTTCTCGAAAGTCCTTTTATGGCAAAAGGAGGCATATAAGGAGCTATGATCTGATTGGTTAACCACAATCATGTTTTGTATGGTTCCCGAACTAAAGGATGGCTAGGAAAGTGATGGGCCAGGGTTTTCCCGAATCTAACTTTTTTGCTGTTTTTGTTTGCTTAAAATTTTAAATATTTTTTTATATATCTTTTATAAAAAAAAATTATATCTAATATTTTATATTATTTATTTTCTCTTAATTTTACTAGTAAGTACAATTCTTTATATTCCATAATTACCCATGGTCATGTCTTTACATGGCTAGAAAAAATATTAAAATAAAAAATAGTTATACAATAAACTAAAGAACAAAATATTTTGAAAGTAGTATAAATACAACAAAAAAAAATATGTAAAAACAATATGTTAAAGATATTTTGCGCTTGTTTGTTAGTGTTTTTTAAAATTTGTTTTTAAAAATATAAAATTATTTTTAAAAACTCAGTCAAATAGGTTGTTTATTTTTGGTCAATGGATACAACTATTTTCATAATTTGATATTTTTGTCTAACCATCTAAAAACATGATTATTGATAATTAAATATTATAATAAATAAAAATTTATTATTGAAATACAAAAAGTTATACCCCGTAGAATTAGGAGAAATTGAATACAAGTGATTATATGAAATATTGGCATGAACTTTTCCTCCTGATGATTGTGAAATAATATGACATAGTAATCATGCATCTACCCAACTACAAAATCAGAGGTTTTAGTTATGTTTGGCTCCCGAAAAGTATCAAGGAAAGAAAAAAAATGTAAAGGAAAATGGTTTTCTCATGTTTGATTTCATTATAAAATTTTAAAAAATAAATAAATATAATTAAAGTTGGTTAGAAATTTATACATTTTAAAATTATTTAATTTTTATATAACGGAGGAAATTAAGTGATATGAATTTAAAGAAATGCATAAAAATATTTTTTAAATTTTAAATCTATTTTTTATTTTCTTTCATATTTTCTTTCCTTCCATTTTTCCTCTTTATTTTCTTTCCCTTAAATTTTCAAAAAACATAGCAAGTTTCAATATGTGGGCAAATATGATATTCAATAGCACATTTATACAAGGATATTAGCCATTAAGTATTTGAGACAGTAGTATGGTAGTCACTCTTTTTAGAGCCGGAAAAGCTGCAGAGCAGTGGACCCTTCAAGCCCTTTCTCTTGGAAGTGGGCAACATAGTCGCTCACTGTGGTTTCCCTGTACCTTGCTGGGTTCTCTTCAGATAACAATTCCTTGATAGGTCCATAAAGCTTTGAGGATGGCTGGACGGATGTGCTAAAGAAGCATGCAATTGAGACTCTTGGCCCAGTATGGTTTGCCAGTACTCTGTGTTCTACACTCTTAAACCTGTCATTTGTAATGAGCTGAAAAGTCCAACGATGTATGAAGTTATATTTTAATGATTCACAAATGACATAATTAGTAATTCATACAAATCCGGTGCATATTACAGCAAAACTTTACCTGTAGAAGATCTCCAACATTGATTACAAGAGCTCCAGGCATTGGGGGGACATCAACCCACTGATCCTGATGAAGAACTTGGAGGCCTCCAATCTGGTCTTGTAGTAGGACAGTAAGGAAGTCGTTATCAGTGTGGAAGCCGGTGCCCAAGGTTAATTCTGGCTGAGGGCATGCTGGATAGTAGTGACACACCATGGCAAGCCCCTCTGCACAATCCATGTCTTTTAGGTGGTTGGGATTGAGCCCCAAAGCCTCTGACATTAACTCCAACAATTTAAACCCCAATTTCATAACTTGTTCCTTGTACTCCATCAATATATCCCTACAAGGTTACTTAAAGCACTAAATCAGGTGGAATTTTGGTGAGAAAGTACTATAATATCAAGTTAATTACCTCTACATCATTGAATCTGACAGAAAGCAGTTCAAGGAACAAATCATCTGGGTGAATGATATGCAGTTTGAGAGAAAATAAGCACGAACTTTTGTCCTAAGCAATCATTTTTAGGGCAGTCTCTTATTACATACCTGCACGCCGCTGGTAAGTCTTGTGGGTTGGGAGGATGAGGAGCCATAAGGCAATAAAAGGTGTCCCTCCAACTAGCTGCTTTAGCTGTGTATAGATCAAAATTGCTATTATACACCAACTTTCTCGACACATCTCGGGTGTAAAATTCCTGCTTCAGCTCAGTATCTTGTTCATAAAACCTGCGTACCCCATTCATCATCTCCTCCAGCACGGTAACTGGGATCCCATGGTTCAGCACGTTGAAGAAACCCCACGTCTCTGACGCCTCCCGGACCTTGTCTACGATCTGTTTGCGCTGAACTCGATCCGTATCCATGCCTTGGAGGTCTATGACTGGAAATTTGAATTGGGTGTTTACATTGGCCCTCGATTTCTCCAGTGGTTGAATGAATATCCGGGGAACTTGAGAGACCCCGGCATCAACGAGTCCCTTTACACCAGCTTTGGACTCATCGAAAGCCTTTAATTCACTTGCTCGATCGTAGTCCCCTGGCAATTCACTGGTGCTGGTGACCACCATTTTGTTATAAATTTCACCCAAAGGTGTGAGAGCAGAGGCAATGGTGAAAGAAATTAAAGATGCCTATGAGAGGGGGAATAGAGTCAAACGGGCCACTGCATCCAATGGATGAAGAGATAAAAAAATTGCAACTTGTCTCAAGGCCACATACGTCTTGAATTTTGGTGGTCAACTCTCTCAAGAGAGATGCTGCCTCCTATGGAATATAAATTGACACGTACCTGGGTTAAGAGGATCAAGGGACCTCATATCTTCTTAGAAAGTCAGAGGATAGCAGCCTGATAAGCCACGACGGTCAGCAAGGGCCCTTAGGCCAAATCCCAAATATTTGGGATGAAGTTGTACGTGGAAAGAGTCGCAGGCGAAGTGCATGTAGCTGGGGTAGGACTGGGTCACTGGCGTTGTGGTAGTGGCGTTGTGGTTGCGAGTTTTACGTCAATTTCTGTTAGTCATGGTTTGTGTTTAGTATGGGTATTGTTCTGTTTCCATTTCCAGCTTTCCTTTTATTTCGGTTTCCGTGTATGGCTTGGCTTATTTAAAGCAGCCGGAAGATATCAGTGGAGAATAATCACTTGCTATTCAGAATTTTGTGGTACTTTCTCACTCGAAGAGAAACCCATTTACTAATTTTTTATATTATTTGAGTTTGGGACCTATCATTGGTATCAGAGCCAGGCTACTATGGGCACCAATAAAGAGCGAATTGAACTGTTGGAAGCTGGGCTCGGTGAAGTGCAAGAGGGGCTACACCGGATAGAGCTCGGCATGCCAGATAGGTTGCGACATTTGGAAGAGACTCTTAACCGTCTCTCTGATGTATTCCTTGCAGATCAGCAGCCTCCAAATCATGGTAACCAATACCGTGAAGGCCACAATGGGGGACGACTTGTCGTATCCTCAAAAACGGAAAAACTAGAGTTTCCTCGATTCTCCGGAGATGACCCGACAGAGTGGTTCAATCGTGTGAATCAATTCTTTGAATTCCAAAACACTCCTGATAACCAGAAGGTTTCTTTGGCCTCTTATCACTTGGAAGGGGAGGCCAATCAATGGTGGCAATGGATCCGCAGGACGTTCCAAGAAGAAGGACGAGTTCTCTCATGGACAGATTTTGAAGATGAACTTTGGGCACGTTTTGGACCTTCAGATTGCGAGGATTTTGACGAAGCTCTATCACGGATCAGACAGACTGGTTCCTTGCGCGAATATCAACGGGAATTTGAACAATTAGGCAATCGGGTCACCGGCTGGACGCAAAAGGCTCTGGTGGGAACCTTCATGGGTGGTTTAAAGACTGAGATATCTGACGGGATCCGCATGTTTAAACCACAGACATTGAAAGATGTTATTCGCTTCGCGCGGATGAGAGATGACCAACTAATGAGACAAAGGAGGGTTACACGACCTGCACCACCAGTGCGAGCTCCCTTGGCTCTTCCGCTAGCAAATCATGCAGCACCCGTAGCACCTGTCAGACGATTGAGTTGGGAAGAAATGCAGCGGCGACGTCTCCAAGGTTTATGTTTTAATTGTAATGAACGGTTTACTGCAGGACATAAATGCCAAGGGCCACGAATACTTATGTTGGAAGGACGTGATGACAGCAACAATGAATTCTGCAACGACACCACAAAAGAACAGCTAGTGGAAGAAAATCGAGAGGAGCCCCTCGAACCAGAGATTACGTTGCATGCATTAACGGGATGGTCCGCGCCTAAGACCATGCGTGTAGCTACCAAGATCGGTTCCCACGAAATCATCATACTCATAGACAGTGGGTCAACTCACAACTTCATCAGTGAGAGGTTGGCCCATGAACTGAGGTTGCCCGTAGTGCCAACCGAGAGGTTCACTGTGCGGATAGCTAACGGGGACAAACTAAAATGCCAGGGGCGTTTCGAAGAGGTGCGAGTGGACCTCCAAGGCACTTTTTTCTCTTTAACTCTTTACTCTCTTCCTCTGACAGGATTGGATCTAGTTCTGGGAATTCAATGGCTTGAAATGCTAGGTTCCGTGGTGTGCAATTGGAAGCAGTTAACCATGGAGTTTCTTTGGGAGAATCAGATCAGGCGGTTACAAGGGACCAATGGTGAAGTTATTCAAGCCGCATCATTCAAGGAGCTTTCAAAGGAGGCTCGACAGGGCCATTCCATTTTCGCGATATGCCTATCCATCAATGCCCAGGAGTCGAACAGAAAAATGCATCCTGACATGCAGAAAATATTACAGGAATTTTCAGAAGTATTTCACGAACCTTCAAGTCTACCTCCCATAAGAGAAGTTGATCATTGCATCTCTCTCAAAGAAGGCATCGAGCCGATTAACGTCCGACCGTATCGATATGCATACTACCAAAAGGAGGAGATCGAGAAACAAGTCCATGATATGTTAAATGCAGGCCTCATTCGACCCAGTACGAGCCCGTTTTCATCACCAGTACTACTAGTGAAGAAGAAGGATGGAAACTGGCGTTTTTGCACAGATTATCGGCACTCAACGCTGCCACTGTGAAGGACCGCTTTCCCATTCCCACGGTGGAGGATATGTTGGACGAACTCTATGGTGCCTCGTACTTCACCAAGCTAGATCTAAGAGCTGGGTACATCAGGTACGAGTAAATCCCCAGATATTCCTAAACTGCTTTCCGAACTCATAACGGACATTACGAATATTTGGTTATGCCATTTGGCTTGTGTAATGCACCTTCTACCTTTCAAGCTATTATGAACTCTATATTTCGTCCTCATCTTAGAAAATTCATACTAGTTTTCTTCGATGATATATTAGTTTATAGTCCTACTTGGGACAAGCATTTGGTGCATGTAAAACAGACTCTGGCCATATTGAAGCAGCAACAGTTCTTTGTCCAGGCTAGCAAATGTGCTTTCGGGCAACAAGAGTTGGAGTATTTGGGGCACATAGTCACCTGTCAAGGAGTGAAAGTAGACGACAGTAAGATTGCAGCGATGGTGGCATGGCCACGACCTACTAACATTACTGAGCTACGTGGTTTTTAGGGTTGACAGGATATTACCGGAAGTTTGTCAAAAATTATGGCATTATAGCACGGGCCCTCACCAACCTTCTTAAGAAAGGCAAATTCGGGTGGCACGAGGAAGCGGAGGATGCTTTTCTGGCTCTCAAAAAAGCCATGACCACCACACCAACACTGGCAATGCCCAACTTCAACGACATCTTCACTATTGAAACCGATGCATCAGGAGATGGTATTGGAGCTGTGTTGTCCAACAAGGTAAACCAGTAGCTTTCATGAGTCGGGCCCTTGGGGTAGCAAAAAAAAATCATGGTCCACCTATGCCAAAGAGATGCTAGCCATCGTGGAAGCAATACGACTATGGCGGCCTTATCTCCTAGGCCGAAAATTCTATATTCAAACGGATCAAAGAAGCCTAAAATATTTTTTGGAACAACGCATCTCTACGCCTGAACAGCAAAATGGGTAGCCAAACTCTTAGGCTATGACTACGAGATCACTTACCGTTCGGGACGTGAGAATTCGGCAGCTGACGCCCTTTCACGAAACAAGGTAGCCCGGTTCTTCACAATATCTTTATTCCTCAGGTTAACATATGGAGGAAATCAAGCGAGCTGCAAAGGAGGATCCGTATATTCAAACATGAGTCGGGTAGCTGCGGACCAGCCCACGACCACTATGTGTGGCGCAATGGTCTACTACGTTACAAAGAACGGGTCATCGTACCAGCCGATCCTGCCTTACGTTCCAAGCTGATGCACGAGATGCATGACACCAAGATGGGCGGACACTCAGGCATACTGCGCACATACAAAAAATTAGGGCAACAGTTTTATTGGCCAGGGATGCTCAGATCGGTCCAGGAGTACGTCAAGGGTTGCATGGTGTGCCAGAAGGCAAAGGTTGAAACCTTGGCACCGACAGGACTCCTACAACCGTTGCCCATTCCAAATCAAGTATGGATGACATCACGATGGATTTTATTGAAGGGTTACCGATTTCACAGGCAAGGATACCATCATGGTAGTCGTCGATAGGCTCAGTAAGTCAGCCCACTTCCTTACTTTAACCCATCCCTTTACCGCTAAGGGTGTTGCAGAAAAATTTGTGGAAGGTGTCGTTAAGCTACACGGGATGCCCAGATCAATCGTTAGTGACCGAGACCCAATTTTTGTGAGCAACTTCTGGCAAGAGCTCTTCAAGATGTCGGGCTCCAAACTGCAGCTCAGCTCCGCGTATCACCCGCAGACTGATGGACAAACGGAAGTTGTCAACCGCTGTGTTGAACAGTATCTCAGATGCTTTGTACATCAGTGGCCACGCAAATGGAACTTCTACTTACCTTGGGCTGAATACTGGTACAATACCACTTACCACATCTCCACGGGAATGACCCTTTTCAAGCATTGTATGGTAGATTGCCACCCACCATTCCTTCATACAACGAGGGCCTCTCACCAGTGCATGAAGTTGATCAGCAACTACGAAACAGGGATGAATTACTCCAACAACTCAAGGCCAACCTTACACGCTCGGTTAATCGGATGAAACAACTAGCAGATAAAAACGACGAGACGTGTCGTTCGAGGTTGGAGAGCGAGTGCTGCTAAGGTTACATCCATACCGCCAGCAAACCGTTTTCAAAAGAGTTCACCAGAAATTAGCCAGCCGTTTCTATGGGCCTACGAAATCTTGGAGAAAATCGGTCCAGTCGCATACAAGCTCCACTTACCAGAAGGGTCGCGCGTTCATCCAGTATTTCACGTATCCCTACTCAAACGATACAACACTAACGAAGAAAATGGGGTGAACCACAGCGAAGAGTTGCCACCATTCACAGACGAGGGGATAGTCATGCTGAAGCCACGGGCTATACTAGATCGCCGCTGGATAAAACAGGGAGCCCAGATTATCGAAGAGAGTTTGGTCCATTGGGAAACTCTACCAGTAGAAGAAGCAACGTGGGAACCCACCAAACAGCTGTTGGAAAGGTTTCTGAGCGTGGACCTTGAGGACAAGGATCCACCTAATGGGGGAGGTATTGATAAGCCACGACGGTCAGCAAGGGCCCTTAGGCCAAATCCCAAATATTTGGGATGAAGTTGTACGTGGAAAGAGTCGCAGGCGAAGTGCATGTAGCTGGGGTAGGACTGGGTCACTGGCGTTGTGGTAGTGGCGTTGTGGTTGCGAGTTTTTTTAAATTATACGTCAATTTCTGTTAGTCATGGTTTGTGTTTAGTATGGGTATTGTTTTGTTTCCATTTCCAGCTTTTCTTTTATTTCGGTTTCCGTGTATGGCTTGGCTTATTTAAAGCAGCCGGAAGATATCAGTGGAGAATAATCACTTGCTATTCAGAATTTTGTGGTACTTTCTCACCCGAAGAGAAACCCATTTACTAATTTTTTATATTATTTGAGTTTGGGACCTATCACAGCCCTGATGGGAAATTGAATTTAAGCCAAAGGTTTAAGCAGAAAAGGTTGAACACGATCATTTTGGAACAAACACCATTTCTCTTCTTCCCACCTATTCTAAATTTCAAGGACTCAATATATACCTTCCGGGGAGGACAAGTGATAAATTTATGTGCTCCTTTGTACCACATACAAATTGTGAACCATAAAAAGCATGGTTAACAGCAATAAAGTATATAGAATCATGTTCAGCATAATGCAAACCAGCCCATCAAAGATCTCCAATTTCTGCAACCAGATATTCCTCTACTTGGGACACATGGACTAATTTCCATTGACAACTTGAAGATTTAGTAAAGAAAAATGGTAAATTTAAAAGCAAAAAAAAAACAGCGTATTTATTCTTTTTCTTTCTTTTTTGGTACTTTTAAAGATCTAATCATTTTCACCACCATTTTGAAAATTAAATTAAATTTTATATTATAGAGGAAAATAAGTGAAATAAGTGAAAAAATATTTAAAATAATTGATTAATTTTACATTTATTTTTTTATTTTCTTTTTTTCATATTTTTTTAAATTATATTTAATTCTCAAAAAATACTAAAAAGGAAAAAAAATAACAAATGATTTTTTTATATTTAGTTTTATTATAAAAAATTAAATATAATTAAAATTATTATAAATTATATATTTTTAAATTATTTATTTTATATATAAAAAAATTACATCCATAAAAAAATTAAAATAACTTATAAAAATAATTTATTTACCTTAAATCTATTTTTTTTACTTCCCTCCCTTTCTTTCCTTTTAAGGAGCCAAAAATAGCCTTGAAGGTTTTTGAAACCAAAGATAACGATATTGGTAGGCTTTCAACACCTAGAAAAGTATAGGATAAACTTACCTTTCAATGGCTTGTAAAAAAAGTGAAGTAACATACAACATTCGATATTACAGCAACCCACCAATTTTCACATATGGCTTGCTAAAAAAGTGAAGTAACATTCGATTATGATAGCGACCCACCAATGTCCACATACTAAAATCACACTAATGTTGTTTGAACATCTGTCATACCACTGATGGTAGTTGGTTGGAAGTCTAAAGGATCACTCTTTCCAATTAAGTGCGCAATGGGCGTCGCCAGCTGTAGCTGTCAGATTAATCCTGACATCGTATGAATTTCCCAACCCCACTGTCAAGGCCTCTCTACCAAGACCACGGCGTCAAGACCTTTTAACACCCTTTTGACTTAACGTAAAATTGGGGTAGAAGATTTTTTTAGAAAATGATCTCTAGATACTCGCGCCTAAGAAGTCACCGGCCGAATAAACAGAAGTGAAAGAACCAAAGGAAGCAGAGAAACACTGTAAATTTTCATGGATCATAAATGCCTCTAAACCTCGATTTTTAAATATCCATAAAACAGGCCTAACAAGAAACAAAATCACACCCTCAAAGGAAATAAGTAAAATCTTCCATGTGAACTGGAAGGGGCAAAACCAAAAGAAAAAAGAACCTCCAATATAAGCATACAAAACTAGGTCCTGAACAATATCTCGGCTGGCTGGCATCGTGACCATCATACAACTTGATCAGGAACTATATACCCAATCTGTCCACTTTTAGACTGTTTTTGCCTTTGGAGCCTTCTTCTTGAGTTGTCTCCTGGGCATTGAGTTCTTCATGCCTATGAAAAAAAGCAATGCTCCGAACAGTGCCAAATTCTGTAAAAGAAAATGCAAAATGGATATATTATAGTTATTTGATTCATGTAGATATACAACACAACCTGCTTATTGGCACAGGAATTTAAGGACTAACCTGAGTGAACTTGAGGAAGAGTACAACAAATTCTTTCTTGTCAACATCATAGTTGTAAAAGTCATACAAGATAGGAATGACGATTGCCTGATGAAGAAGCTGTACAACAATGAACGCTCAATAAGGTTCATTTACTTGTTGTAAAGGGTAAAGGCAAGAGATTTGAGATTACAAACCAAGAGATGCGCTCCAAGAGAACTGCCAAAGATAAAAAGAAGGCCTCCAAGGCCTTTCAAACCTATAGATGCAGCCACTAAATTTTTAATCTGTAAATAGCATGTCCAAGTTAGTTGTATCTACAAAATTAAAGAGAAATACAAGAACTACAATCATCCCAGTTAGATGGGAAAAAGTAAAGGAAGATCATTTCTCACTTCTACTTCTGGCACTTGGACCCCAACATTAGCTGACACATGTTTAGAGAAAACATCTAACTTCGGGGCCAATGACTCTGCTGCAGGCCCTCCATCAACACCAAATTCATTAAACCTATCAAGAGAAAAGGAGCAGGCCATCAATAACCAAAATCAAGGGATACATGATCCACACATCAATAGTGAATAATTGATGGTTTGAATTTAAAGCATATAAAATAGACTTGGAGATTAAAAATCTTACAATTTATCACGTGAAAACCAATTACTCTCAATCTTTGATGGATCAAATGAAAAAAAATAAAATAAACAAATACAATGCTAGGCAATCAAAATCAATACATAAGTGAATGCAATATTGAGCCATCAAATCAAAGAAACTATTTCCATTCTAGGATTTTCAAATAAATAAGATAGGATTTTTCAAGTCCTTAACTTCATAACGGAAAGCAGAGAGGAGGTCTGAATTCAATTTAAGCATCTCAAACCCAACAGAGCATGCCTAGCTAACAATGCCAATCTATGTGTTACAACTAAATTTGAAGTGTTCTATTTGGTTGCGTTATGCCAAGAAATGAATGAATAAATAGAATGACAATTCCATTAAACTTGAAGAAATCAGTTTCTGTGTACACTTTGTAAATAACATAACATTACCCAACTCATTAAACCTCTGCAAACAAGCAAAGAGGACATGAGCAACTAATAAGACCCAAAGCTACCAATTTGTGAAAAAATGCCACCACATATCCAGCATTTTTCAACATAAAACACAACCCAGTTACCGCTTGAAATGACAAAAGCAGCAGATATACATATGCTTTCAAGGACAATTATCCTAAGCACCCAGCATTTTGTCCACACAAGAAGTCCATTTCCATAGTCCAAACCCAAATAACTTCTTATATAGGGTTTCACTAAGACATTCTAATCCAAATCCCCAGATTAAATAATAAACCATCACACATTCTTTTGAGGAACCATCAATACAAAATTTTAATGAGGTACTTAAGTCATTAAAATTTATCAAAATACACCGATTGAAGGATTCACAATCACAGAAGGGATCAGATGGCTACATATGGTGAAAAGAAAAGCAACACAATGTATAACATTCTGTAAGGACATTTTCACAAAAGCAGACAATGTTAATCCATTTCTCTTTCATTTGTTGACCTATATGTTCTCTGTCTCTTTTCTTCCCTCTCTTTCTTTTTTCTTTTCTCTTTCTTTTTTAGCCAGAACTCATGTTAAGGCAATGTGCCACCCATCCTAGGAAGCATGGATTGGGAAAATAAAGATATGGGTGTCAGGCTCTTATCACATGGGTCAAATATAATGGACAAATCTGGACGACCCACATCAATAGTCCATGATGCAAAAAACCCCGTGTCTAAGAGCAACACTACTATTTGCCTAGGCTGAGGCAAGTTAAATTTATTCTGCATGATTTTCCAATTCCCATAGATTCTTATACTCCCAAAAAATCATCATTCTGACTGAGGAGGAAAAACCCTATATAACGATTACATATCCACATAAAATTCCAATTTACAATTAGAATATCTGTGGGAAACATACTTCTAATTATCCGCGTTCTTGGCGCGTCCATGGCAAATTCAAAAATAAATATTAACGTTCCAAATAACAAAAATTTACTCTGCTATGTCTTCATAATCAGAAAACAAATGATAGAAAATTCTGACGATAAACACCTTATCATAGTTTCAAACATCAAATTTACGGAATAAACCCCTCTCCAACATGCGAAAGAAACCAAAGTTAATAACATTAAATAAATAACTAAATAATCCCAGATCTTAAAATTTTGGCAGTTTGGGGCCCGAGAAATAAAAGACCTCCATTAGACTGAGGGCATGGCAGAAGCCAGTTCCTTTTTCTTTATTCAGAAACCAAAACAACTTTAAACGCAAGATCCAATCTTCTCTTTCCTTTTCTTCCCATTCCTTTCTCTCACCAACCAAAATCCAGTCCATACAGCAAAAACCTAAAAAGCACACTATACCGCTCTACTCTACATCAATCAAAAATCCAAACCAAGCACTCAAACTCTTCAGATCCAAGGACAAGGCACACCCCAACCATCTCTATACTACTCAAACCAAAACACAAGAAATAATAATAATAATAATAATAATAATAATAATAATAAAAGACAAGAAGGAAAGAAAAAAAAACTAGTTTTTACACACACATACAGATCAGATTCAAAGAGTGAAATAAATGAGGGAAAAAAAAACTCATTAAACTCTTGCCAAGCAGAGAGAATGAAGACAGAAGCAAAGAGAACTCTCCCAACGAAAGAAACGAACGCCATTGACGTACGGACGCAGCTCAACTGGTGAAAGGCTTTAGAATCGCGCCTCTGTCTTCTCCCTCTCTCTCTTAAATGCAAGACAGGAGAGGCGATATAGGTGTAAAAAGACCTAAAACCCGCAGAGCCGACCTCGCTATTTCTGCTATGCCTCACCGATTTAAATAACCCAGAGCGGCCTAAAAAGCCACGCGTCCCTCCCACCACATCCGCGTCTACCATAAACACAGGTACGCGCTTTGTACGGTGAGTTCGGAGCCCCGCGATGGTTCAGACAATGTTACACGTAGAACCACCAATAGTATTCGGCGAGACTGCGTGCGGCTGTGAGACGTGTCGATTACCAGAAGCGAGTTTATTGGTTTGGTACCTTGGAGAGTACGGATTAAGGTTTCTTGTGTTGGACTCTGGAAATGTCCCTGTACCTGTAATGTTTTTACATGAGTGCCCTTTTGTGTGACTCCGTGTTCCGCTTTTTCACCATGGTCTTCATTTTTTACTTTGAATAATATCAATATGGACTCATATTCAAATGATCAGAATCAATGCTTTTTCCACTTTTTAGAAAAGAAAGCTGGGCCTGCGGTGCTGAAGATCAATATTATTTTTTCTGGCTTTTTCCTTTAATTTGATTTTTTTTTCATCAAAATATTATATATATATATATATATATATGGCAAATATATTTATAGGCCATTTTGAAAAATACATTCAACACAAAATATTAATTAAAAAAATTTAAAAATATTATTTTCTACTAAAAATAATTCAAGAAAAAAATGTGTTTATATCCTTACTTGAATTAGAATTTTTACATTGATGGAATAATTTTATTAAAAGGTTATGTGGTTTAAAATTAAATTTAATATGAAATCCAAAAGAATGTTGCCTTTTAAAATCTTTGTTTTTGTTTCATATAATAATAATAATAATAATATGATATTTGGATAAAGGCTAAAGTTATTAAAGTTATAAATAAATATAAATTTCTCTTAATTTTATAGACGTATTTTAAAATCATGAATATACTTCTAAATATAAAGTGAATAATATCTATATGATTAGGCGCGGATCCTCATAAATGGTACCATAGTTGAGGGTTTGTTTAACCCATAAAAAATGTTTGTCTATTTGATTTTATAATCCCAAATAACCCCTTTGTGATATCATGCATTAGACAAGGAAAAAAACTTTTAACAGTATATAAATATAAATCTCTCTTAATCCTATAGACGTTAAAGTCGTAAAGATCCTTTGAACCCAAAGTAAACATTATTTGCACGAAAATTACTGAAACTATGTATAAAATCTTTTAATCTTATAAATGCATTTTAAAATCATAAAACCTCATTTGGATCCAAAGCGGATATCTACATAGGATGTATAATTTATATTTGATTAAATTTTCATGATATCAACGTTTCTTAACATTTATGATATCTTTTGAGCTTCAATTTATAAGTAAAGTTGAAGGAAAAAAGGACACAAAAAAATGTGTTCTTATATTTTTACTTTGATAACAAGAAAATCCCAAACACAACCTTGCATTAGGAGAATAATACTCAACTTTACGTAGTATTCTTGGAGTGATGAAACGGCCAACTCAATTGGACTCGGACTCTTGTTTTTTATGGTGGTGATGGGAGCATGTCAACCATAAGGTGCTACACCATTATTCTAAGGGGAAAAATTAAAAAGAACACGAAGGCAAAGCGTGAGCGCTCGCCTGAACCAGATCGGAAGCACCAGCCTACCCAGATCACCAAAACAATAAACAAAAAGCAAAAGCAAAAATTGCAGAGACAGTTGCAATGAAATAGAGAAGTCAATGAATAAAAAAGGGAAAATGAAAAAAAATTACGAATCCCAGATCATGCTATTCAATGACGGAAGCCTGATTTTTGCTTGTGTTGCTTGTTCTTTTCTGACTCGTAGCTTACAAAAATATGGACTGTTGGGGAAGATGACCCCCCACCGTGTCATGCGCCTCCACGTGAACATCACAATTCGCCCAAAAACTACATGACACGGAATTAATTAAAGGCGATCGGATCTCATGCTTTTCCACCTCAATTCTTAATTCTCTGTCACCTTAATTGTTGGCTAAGATAAGTGGGCATTGGGTAAGATGGTCCATTATTAATCAATGGTCTGGCTTGCTACACAATCAATCCACTCTTCATTTTCTTGGTGGCGGGTGAGGAATTTTGTAAGTATTGTTCAAAAATTTGAATCATTTATTTAATCCAACATTATTTTTAATAAGGAGAAGCCTACTTATTACTTCCACTTAAATTTCCTCGGCAAGCATGGATTGACTCAAAATTCCGTGATATTGAAGGGTTCTAGTACGGGAACAGTAGACTAAAATGACTCATAAGATTTGACAACTTTCAATGGTTAATAACCTATTAAGTATTATTTGAAATGACTTATTTATTTATTTTTCGCTTAAGTCACAAGTTTTATTCCACGTTAAAGAGGTTTTATATCAGTTACTATAAATTGTATATAGTAAAATGGTATTTTATTAGGTTATGATTGATTCCCATAAAGTATCATGATAAGAAAAATGGTTTTTCATATTTGATTTTATCGTAAAAAAATATATATAAAATTAAATCAAATATAATTAAAATTAATTAAAAATTTATATATTTTAAAATTCTTTAAATTTTATATAATATAAGAAAATAAGTCAATCATATAAAAATAATTTATTAATTTTTTGGTGAAAAAAAAAATTAATAGACGGGTTTGTCATGCATGCATGATTAATGGTTGAATGATTCTTATTTAACCTTCTCAAAAAAGATGTTGTCATGCTTTCTTTTTCTTTTTCCTTTTTTCTTTTTTGCTTGATGTATTGTGTTGGCATTCTAAGCTATTTCAACTTAAATTTCCCAAGTTGCAAGTATTGAATGATGAAAAAAAAAATGGTAAACTAGAAATTTTTATCCCATAATTCTTCCAAAGATTCAATACGAAAAAAAGAAGTCAATCCACTCAACCCAAATATCATCAAGAAAATAATTTCGTAAAATTCTTTGAAATTAAAAGTCTTTTATTTGCCAAAATTTTATTTCATACCCACAATCAGATATTTTGGAACCCAGTGTCTTTCATTGGAAAAAGGAAAGGGTTACAATGAGGTTATATGAATTTATCGTGACTATCCAATACTTATAAATTTTTAATTAAGTATTCATAATCTAATATTTTTGTAAGAGAAAAGTAGATTTCGTCTCACTAATTTAAAAATAGATAGAAAAAAAGACTCCAAATTTTACAAATCAATTTTATTTTTATCTATCTAAAAATATTTTAGAATATATGCACTTTTTCTATAAGTCAAATAATTATGTCTTGAAATAATCTTTTTACTTGATAACATTAAACAAAATTAATAAAAAATTAATTTATCATTTTAAGTTAATAAGGTATCTTACAAATAAATATATCATGAATTTTTTATTATATAATATGAAGTACAAATCATTGTGGAAAAATCTTCTAGCATCCTCGAGTGATAAATAAAATCATTTCTATTGTTGGAAAGAAAGTTTCCTAATATCTTTGAAAAACTAAAGGTTCAAAATTTCCATTATGATGTTTGTGAATATACTAAACATCACCATTTGTCTTTTTCTTTGAGTAATAAGAAAAGTTTTGTTCTATTTAGTTTAATCTATTTGAATGCATATTTGAGGATCTACCGAAGTTTATAGTATATCAAGGGTAAGTTGATTGTTTTGTTTGTTGATGACTGCATTTAGTTTACTTGGAAACAAAAATCCAAAGTCAGCACAATCTTTCCCGGGTTTCAAAATATGCTAAAAAATCACCTTCATATTGTAGCCTTAGTGTTGATGACTACATAATGTACGACTCTTAGAGAGGTTTGCTACCCTTTAAGCTCCATTCTCTCAAGATTGGTGTCCTAAGACATCTGAGGAAAAAGATAATATGAAGGTGATACCCTATGCCTATAAAGTGGGTAGCCTTCCAAATATTTGTTTTTGTTGTAAAGGTGGTAAGTAGATGTTAGTATAATCCAGAACCAAAGCATTGGACAAATGTCGAGCATATACGCAAGTACCTTAGGAGAACACATGAATATATGCTTGTGAGTCTTTGCAATGAGTTAGGACTCCTTGGGCATAAGGATTTAGACTTTCAGTTTGATAAGGGCTCTTGTAGGTTTGCTTTTAGATGTGTGTACGCTCTAAGTGGTTTTTATTACTACTTCTAAAATAACAAAGGAATTTGGCTAAGGATGTTCCACTTGGGATTGAGGGTATTCCCTTAGTTGTATCATTCATGGTCTTATTTTATGATAATAGTAGGGTGGTGACATAGTCTAAAGAACCAAAGAACCATTAGAAAGGAAACCATATAAAGGGAAAGTACTATCTATTTTGTAAGATAGTTCAAAGAGATGATGTACTATATAGCAAAATCTTTTTGCAGTGCCTAGTTTGCTTTTAGGGTTAGTAAGAGTTTGTTAGGATAGAGCCCTTCAAGCATGACATGATGTAATAAAGTTAGACTTGAGTTTCCATTATTCTATCCTTAAGTTAAAATTTATTTGAGCATTTAAGCTAGCATCACTTACATTGTACATGACTTGAGTGTATTGGAAGTTGCACGAAAGATCCAAGTTATGGGTTTCTTGCAAGTTGATAAGTTGCTCATAATTATTTTATGGACTTAGGTAATGCATTTGAAGTTATATTGCATTACCTCTTAATTGAAAAGATGACTTATCTTGGTGAATGATATGAATTCTCAATAGTAAGTACACTAGTATATATGATTTCACATTGGACAAAACTTATAGTGAATCATAATATTAACTATCAGGAAGTCATGATTTTACCAAACTACTATACTGCATAGACTCTCAACATTAAAAAACTATTGAGGTAATGCTAAGATCTTCAATGGCTTTAACCTATGATTGAAACCTTCAAGTGACCATATATTCCTCATGAAAATGGTCACTATTAATTAAGACGAATAATAATAAGTATTCTCAAAATAGGCATCATAATATCTCATAGGCTAGTGTGTCCCCTTTGGTGATCTTAAAAACTTATAATCATGAAATTTGTGGTTTGTAGTAATTTTTTTAGTGAAATTTGAGATATATTCTTAGTGAGCTAGAGAATGTCAATTGAACATATAATAGGGGGACTTAAAACTCAAGAATTGTAGAGATAATCTTGAGAGGGTGATAACATCTACCTTGTTAGATTATAAACATCAATTCATGGAAAGTCTCCATGCAGTGAATGTCGAGTTACAAACTAGAGGAATTGATTAAACTGGATTTAAACAATTTTTATCTCGATGTAGTAATATATGATACTGGAATATGATTGACTATCTTTAGTGGAATGTTGAGTCAAATTTTAAATTAGGTTATGAGAAATATTTTCCTATGAGTCCCCACTCAAGCTCACAATCTCTGTTGGCACAAAGGTTTGAGAGAAATTGAAAATTTAATCATATATGTGCAAAATGACATTTTAGTAAAACATTGCACAAATTTAATGATTAATTATGATGGGTTTTCTAGATAGAGATAATTAATTAATTCAAGCTTAGTAGGACTACTTAAATAATTAAGACTTAGTGGACTATATTAAGTGATCCAAGCTCAAGTTGTGTCAAAGTCACTTAAGCCCACAAGAGTGTCTACATAAACCTCTTAGAGTTTATGATTAGTCAATATATCATTTCATTCTTCCAAAAAGAGTCCTAGCCTCCATCTCTCTTCTTCTCAAGCATGTAGTCACTCTATACATGTGCCAAGGATCAAAGACAAAGTCATCAAGTGGAAGATCCGTGGCTTTTGAGATCTCTTTTACGAAAGAATTTTGCTTTAAGAACATTTAAACCTTATATATGATTTCTAACACACCCAATAAGGCCAAAGCTTTATTATTATTATTATTATTTTATCATTTTTGTTATGTTTAGGATTTTAGATACATATACTATAAAGCCTAAACAAATATCATATCGCTTAACAATCACTTAGTATAATCTTGATCCAAAGAAACTCGTAGATTTTGTGCTATAACCTTAAATTCAACTTCTATATTCGACCTTGTCATCACTAATTGCTTATTATTTTTTTGGATTACTAAATTTCCTTCCAAAAATTTACAATACCTTGATGTTGGTTTTCAATTTGTTATTGACCTAACACATTCAGTATCCTTGTTTCTCCTTTTGGGATGACTACCTTGTCTAGGTGAAGACTTTATGTACTTTAACACTCTAAACACTACTTCCATCGACAATTTTGTAGGATCATGCATAAATTAACTTACCATAGTCACAAATTAGGCTATGTTAGGTTTTGTGTGTGCTACGTATGTCAATTTCCTACTACGAATGATGTATTTCTTTATCCAATAGAGTGCTTTCTTTTCTTTCATTTAATTTGCAAGCTTGTTTTATTAGGGTCTATGTCAATCTACAACCACTAATTCTCATCTCTTTTAGGAGATCTAGAATGTATTTTTATTGTGAGATTACAATTCCTTCATATAGTGTGCAACTTCAATCCCTAAAAATTATTTGAGTTTTCCTAGGTCTTTGATTTTGAATTGCTTAGATAGCTACCTCTTCAATCCCTCCATTTCCATAAGGTCATTTCCTAATAAAACTATGTCATCAACATATAAAATAAGTATTATTACCTTGTTCATTTTTTGATGTTTGAGGAATAAGAGATAATATCCTTGACTCTTGATATATCTCATACCCTCCATTTCCTTTGTAAATCTTCCAAATCAAGTTCTTAGTGATTGTTTGAGTTTGTAAAAAGTCTTTTTAAGTTTGCACACTTTGTTTTTTTTTTTTTTTTCAAGTTTTTCTTCCAACCCCAGTGACACTTCCATATGGACTTCTTCTTTTGAATCTCTATGTAGAAAAATATTCTTGACTTCTAATTGCTATAATGACCAATCAAGATTAGCAACTAAGGACAATATAATTCAAATAGTGTTCATCTTTGCTACGATACAAAAGTTTCATGGTAATCAATTCCATGTGATTAAGCGTACCTTTTTGCCACTAGTCTTGTTTTGTATCTAGTGTGCCATCAACCCTAAACTTTGTGACAAATACCCATTTGGAATCTATTTTTCTTTTTCCCATAGAAAGATCAATGACATTCCATGTGTTATTTTTTTATTAAGGCACTTATTTTGTTCATCATTGCTACCCCTTAATTGTCATTTCTAAGTGCTTCTTTGATAGGTTTGTGTGTCTTTATTAAATTTAGTTTTAAGATAAAGGTTTGGTAAGAAAGTGATAGTTATTCTAGGAAGCTTAGGGATTTGATAAAAATGGTAATGGAGTGATAGATAAAATAATGTTATACCTCCCATAGGCCTACACAGCTAACCTTGCAACTAGAGTTAAAGGAAAATACATCTCCATCATGAAACTTTATCACTTATTGAAAACCTTGTAAAGAATCATAGATAGTGAATTCAAAGTCTATCCACCGTTATATATTAAAAAGTAAGAATATGATGTGTATTTTCATTTTCCTAAAGTAATTTAGGCCCTCTTATTCTGACATTCAAAAAGACCATAAAGGAATCACTTGTCCTTAAGCTTGTTCTCTCATTTTCTCTATTAAACTATCCTTATTTGATATTGTTGTTCTTCCTTATTTTGTTCTCTTATTTTTCCCTTCTTAGTATTATTTTTGCTATGGTGTTTTGTAATATTTTTGGGTTACTTATATCTAGTCATACATTATGAAAAGCAAGTTTTTTGAGTTGTTAATTTTTTTTTGAAAAATACAAAAACCAAAATTTTGCTCATATCCAATTAATGAATCAAACCAAATTGAATTAATCAATGTAAGAATGTAAACTTAGCACAATGGGCTACGTATAGCTTCCCTATCCTACTTGTAATTTTTTTCCAATCCCCACCATCTTAAATTAGGCGTGTCAAGGTTACAAAATCTCTACTACCGAATAGGTTCCTCGTCTTCATCCTTGCATATGTCATTTTAATAAACATATTCAATATGTTTAATCGTATATATACAAAAAAAAAAAAAAAAAAACCACCATCAAGTCTATTTTCTTTTGTATATAAAATTATAAATAATTACCTATTTATATAGTAAATTTATAATTTATTTTTATTGGTGCAAGTAAATAATTGAGTTTTTATTTTTGAAAATAATCATTTTAATGTATAAAAACTTATTTATGAAAAGACAGTCATATAGTACATGCATTTGAAAGATTTTAACTTTTACTTATTCAATATTTTAACTAGATTAATAATTAGTATTTGTATGATTTTCTAATATTGCAAAAATGAACATATTTAAGAAAAATTTTGAAGATCAGGAAATAATTAATTTAAAATTTATTTTTGCTAAATTGTTATTTTCATTATATAATAACTTATTTATGAAAATGTAACCATATAAAAATATTTATTTAAAATTTTTAATTAAACTAATAATTAATATTGATAAACTCTTTAACATTAAAAATTTTGATATATTCAGAAAAGAGTTATAAATTGAACTTGTTATATACATACAATAATAAAAACTTTTAAAAAAATTACTTTTTATTTCCTAAATTTGAGATAATCTCAAAGCATAATAATACCAATAATGTAAAACATCAACCCTTGGAAATAAAATACAATGAAGGATACCTACAAATTTAAAGCTGAGAAGCCATAGTACACTCAAAGGTCACCAAACAAAGACAACAAACCTTCAAGTAAGCTTTGTTAGGGTATCAATAGGATCATTTAGCAAAATGGAAAAAATGTATAATTTTTTTTTAATTATAGGAGAATATTCCACATAAGAAACAAATTGCTTAATTATTAAAGATGCCTATTCATATAAAAAAGTTTCATAATTGAAAAATATAAAATACTTATGAGGTGCTTGATAAAACTTAATACTTATTACTTAATGATTTAAGTTGACTTTAAATTATATTATAATTAAGTTATTAACTTAAAACTTATTACTTAATTTTTACTTTAAGTATTAAGGTTGTTTGATAAAATTAACTTAAAATTTATTTTAAATCATCATATTAACATATTTATATTCATAAATTATAATTAAAATAAAATAAGTCAAATAACAACGAGCGTTGTAGAGTAATAAAAGATATTATTAATTTAATATGTTATTAGTTAGATTTTTAGTTTTGCTAAATTATTTTTGGATAAATTACAAAAATCACCATTTTACTTTATAAATGTCCCAATTTGACCCTAAACTTCTTTTTTGAAACAATGTTACCTTCAAATAGACTACGATATATACATTATGCTTGGATATGTTTGATTTGTCTACATATTTGCCATTTCATCTATTTTTTCTATAAAAAAAATTAACAAAATAACATATTTAACATTTTCGCATAAGGTTGACATTAAGTGTTGTTTTAAAATTATTATTTTTATTTATTTAATATTTTAAATATTAATAAAAATTTTTAATATTAGAAAATTTTCAAAGATATTTAAGATGAAAAGAATATTTAAAAATTAATTTTTCATTGTTTATTTTTAAAATAAATAAAATCAAAGATATTTGATAAATCTATTACCCATATTTAAATGATTACACCATCTTTAAATATCAATAGACTTTTTATTTTTGATTGATAATTGAATCTATTAAGAGGATGATATTTTTGGTAGATTAAATTATTATTTTTATTAGATTGATATGTGACATTATCCATTAAAAATACCAAAAGTATAATGACAATAATAAAAAATTAATAAGTTATTCTTTGACTCTAATAAATGCTTCATTTAAATCAATAAATCATTTTTTAATAAGTTTTATGGTATATATTGGAAAAACTTCCGATGACCATTTAAAAAAATGGAAGAAAAAATTATTTTACCATTAAGTTATTCACCCCAATTCTTAAATATAACTACGCTAGAATCGAAAGTCAATTTATTTCATAACTTAAAATTTTTCCACCATATTCTTTTTCAAAAAACTTTTCTTTTTGAGTTTTCAAGATTTTTTTTTTCTAGAAAAAAAAACAAAAATGAGGGAGGAAGACTCATTGGTTTTTTTAAAAAAATTCAACTCTAATAAACTACTTCCCCAATATCTTATTTGGTTGGAACGAATAAGGTCAACTCAATTTTAGGCGTCCATGCAATTCCAATAATATTAAATAATAATAAGATTTTTACTGTGGATGGAATCTGTTAAAACTATATTAGAAAAACATAATAATAGAGTTTTCGAGCTGAAAATTTCGGATAGGTTTTTATTTTATTACTATGATAATTTTATAAATACCAAATTATAAATAAATAAATATCTTTTATTTAGTTATGAGTCTTATGAAAAGTCTAGATTGTCCAAAAGGCAGTCGTAGCCTCCCAGGAAGCGAGTTGTTCCGTAAATAAATCGAAACACACGACCCAATTGATTGACCCGAATCGCACCCGGTTGCGTGTCCGGCTCACCTCGCTCTCATTGCTTTTTGTTTTAGGTTGACCCAAGCAGCAAGTAGCTTGGTTCGAGGTTATCAAGGAGGACCCGAGATTTGCTGTCTGTGTTGTGAGAATGGGTTTCTTCTCGTTTCTCGGAAGACTCCTCTTTGCTTCCATTTTCATTCTCTCAGCATGGCAAATGTACGCTCTCTCTTCTGAGTCTTCTCAGATCTGCTTCTATTATGTGGTTTTGTGCTGTTTGACTTCTGAGAAATCATAGGGAAAAGAAGAATTTTTGGATCTTGTAATCCTGACGTTTGCCTCAATCGGTTTTCAACCTTTTTGTTCCTTTGTTTTTATCACCAACTAAACGCAGCTGGCTTTTATTTTTTTATTTTTCATCTTTTTGTGCTTTGTGGATTTACAGACAGTAGCCGAGTCTAAGGTGTATAATGTTGGATCTAGGGTTTGGAGCATGTTTTGAAGCCGTTGCTTTAGATTCTTGGATTGTTGCTTAGATGGATTTGTTGTACTTAATGAGTTTGTACTTTTCTTTGAATATTTATTTTGTTGTTGGTGAGGTTGCTACTTATGATGATAATGAATGGCAGAGTCATTTCCGCCATCTGTGATTCCTGCGCATCCTTTTTTCCTGAAAATGCTTCAGGGGCAAAATTTCTTTACTATAACCATATAGAAAGTGTATTAGACAAAGAAATTTTTGGAACATGGGTCCACTTCACCTATAAGTTAGAAATTAACGGCATAACATGATATGCCACATGAATTCAAAATTGACATTTGTTGTGGAATTTATTTCTTTGCCACTGTTTTGACTTTTTGGTGAGTTTTTTGAAAGGGAGGTTGAGCCATCTATAATTATTGATATTGTATTTGAGTTTGAATGAGCTGGCAGAAACCAGCAGCTCTCCAAATTTAGGTTACAGGATTTATAGTTTTTAATCTTACGTTCAGCTGTCATCTCAATTGATGGAAGCTGCTGCATTCTGGTTTCTTGGGTAGAAGTTCAGTTTATGGGAGCCTATATAGGGTATAAATATGATGGGATCATGGGAGTCTATATATAGTGTCGAGAAATGAAAATATTTTGGCTTCCTCTTTTTATGTGGGCTCAATACAGGTTTCCTGTTTAAGCTTATCATGCTGACATTCTATATGCAAAAAATATTCTGGTGCTTTATTGTAGCTTCTTTGCATTTTCATGACTACATATGAGGGTAGAAATCTCTCTCTCTCTCTCTCTCTCTTCAATGTTTTGGATAATGCACATGTGCATATATGCTCTAATACTAGGTGTAAGGGGATGGTGGATTTTGATGAAATGAAAGTTGTTTCAGATTGTGTGGATAGCGTTTATTCCAGTTTGGCATGCATTTGTTGATTGTACACATTATTGTTCTTGATTAGCACCTTGCAAGTGCACTCTATTTATCCATCGTTTTCCTTCTTAAAGTTTCTCTAAAAAAAGGTTTCCATTTATTTAATACCACTGCACAAGATATGTAGTGTCATTTTTTTTTAATGTTGGATTCATAGCACCATTGAGATTTTTGTTATTGAGATCTATTCTATCAGAAAATATTATTGGGAAATTAAGCTTTTGTAAGAATGAGGAGCATTTAAGTAAACCATTCATTTGAAAAAATTAAAAACTTCCTTTTTAAGGTTTTTGTTTTGATTGATGGGTACAAGGGACATGGAAAAAATTTCCATATGCAGTCTTCTAATTGTTAGTTTAGCGTTTAAGCATTACAAATTAGGAAAAAAAGAATCAGAGTTCTAATTCAATCTTAGCTGTTTGGATTTTCAACCCTAGGATTACTGAGTGCTTCATGTTTCACAGTCACGAAACTAAACTGCTCCTTAAAAGTTGTATATACTTTTGTACACCCTTTTGTTAGGTGCTATTCATATATTCTATCTTTGCCTATTAACAAAAACTGCTCCTTAAAAAGTGGAAAAGTTAGGAGATACCCAATTAGAGGGATCGTGTAAATGTCACTGAATGGCAGAGCACATGGTGGGAATGGGATGAACCTTTACAGTTGTCATTTTGTGTGGTTACTTGAGTTTCTCTAAGTGTCTAGGACCTTTGTTGAATTGATATTGGTGGATTTTATGCCCCAAAATTTTTCAGTGTAGCTCTGTATTTCTGTTGTTTTGCTCACTATGTTTCACCCTCCTCAAATGTTTAACTGGCATTCTTGAATTTCCATGAGAAAGAAATAGTTGGTGAAAGAGGATTGCCATTTTCAATGCCACTTGTGCCATTTGTGAAGCCAAGCTCCATACTGAGACCAGATGATTGCATAACTTTCATGGATCACAAAGTTTGTCAAGTTGTAGTGATGTTATGAATTCTTATTACGACATTGAAGCTTATTGTTGTATCAAGAAGATCATTTTTTTTTTTAAATGACCAATTGTCCTTGTTTTGTTGCATCTGAAATGAGAGAAATCAAAAAGAGTATTATTATTATTATGGTTGGAGCATTTGTGTTGGCATTAGAAGATGTCCTTCTCAGATCTCTGTTTGCTAGGTGGCAGGGTTTCATAGGAGTTGACAATTTTTCTTATTGATAGCTTCTCTGGGAATTAAGGCCCTTTTGGTATCTGTTATGATTATTTTCCTTTGCCTTTGGCTTTTGGTGATTCTCATTTACTTCCTGTGTGCTAGGGTTTTATCCCATTTTTTCTAGGCACCTATAATTCATATATCTCTAATTGGCCAGGAAGAAAAAATAGGATCGTTGGAGGAGGTTTGATTTGTTTAGGGTCCACCCTTTCTTTTGACAATCTTTTTGCCTCCTTAGTTTTTCTTTTAATGTCCATCTCTTTTTTTGTATGCTTTCCATGTTCATGGCATTTTATGTCCTCTTCACTATTATTTTTCTAATAATTCATAATTTAGCAGAAAATGAAAAATATGAAAAGCAAATAGAACCTTGAGGATCTTTATATTGATTGAATACCTATCTGTATAGGTTCGATGAATTTGGTGTTGATGGTGGACCAGCTGCAAAAGAATTAATTCCCAAGTTTACAGTCATCAAGCAACATATATCCTCCAAATTGGGGTTAGGGGTGCCAAATATCGATGTAAGGCACTGACTTTTTAAATTTTGTCTTTATATTCCTCTGATTAAATGGATTTTCATCTGTTGCTGCATATTTCTTATTTTGGAGACATTTTTTATTCAGGTTCGTAATTTGGTTGCTACAACTATTGTTCTGAAAGGGCTTGGAGGCATTCTATTTGTGTTTGGCAGCTCATTTGGAGCTTATCTCCTGGTTAATATCTCCTCCCTTCTGAATTATTGATTTTTCTCTTTTGAAGCTGAAATATTATGGAGGATCCAATTATTGCTGTCTTATATTCATTAAACAACATTTTCCATTTTAAAATATTTCCTGTAGCTTCTCCACTTGGCAATTACCACTCCGTTGTTGTATGACTTCTACAACTATGAGCTTAACAAGCCAGAATTTCATTTGCTTTTGCCTGAGTTCCTGCAGGTTTGTTAGGGTTTATGTTTGATGTGGCATATATTTTCATTTTTTTTGGTTCTGCCTGTGGAACCTAATTTACTGGATCTGTAATTTCTTGGCAGAGTATAGCCCTCTTTGGTGCATTGCTCTTTTTCTTGGGGATGAAGAACTGCATCCCAAGGAGGCAACTCAAGAAGAAGATCCCTAAAACAAAGACAGTATAGATATAATACAAAGAAGTTGAATATTGGATTGTTTTTGGAGGTGTTCAAATTTCTGGGTGTCAAGCAGCTGCCTGGCAGCATCAGATTATGGTTGTGGCCGTTTTCTCAAGCTATTTATTCATATACCACTTTCTGTAATTTTCTTTATTTTCCTTTTCAAGGGGTTGTCACATGGATTTATCTCCATTCCAGAATGACGCAATTGCCATTTAAATGATTTCTGTTTTAACCATTTCCTTTTTGTTTTTTACTTGTAATGGTTACTTTATGAGCTTAGACAACCCTGATAATCTGGATTCTGGAATGCATAATACTCTTGGCACCGTTTGAGCAGCTTGTTTGGGATGATAATCGAACGGTATCTCTGGGTTTCAATTTGTGTAATTTTATTGTCGTTTCATTTGATTCCCCTGTTTTCAGATAGAGTTCTACTATCTTCATTACGTTTTTAGGTAGGATTGCTGTCTCTCGATAGGATTTTTGTCTCTGTTTCTGGTTATATATGTACAATTAATATTTTGGTGGATCATGGATGATGTGTTGCCGTGGTAAACAGGAGTAAAATTCCAAACTGCCTTGGTTTCGGACAATCGTAGGAGTGAAAGAACAATCCCTTTCAATCCATCATCTACCTCTTTGCCATGTCAAGTTAGTAGAAAATCGAGATGTTTTTGGCACTGGATGCCTGTGTCGTTGATATATTTTTTTTTCATGGGACAGAACTTAAGCTTCTTCATACTTGGTTCATCAAGAAGACATATGTTGTGTGTAGGGATTATTTAAGCTTGCGATGAATTCATGTGCATATTCTGCAAGGATAGTTGTGATGGGAGTCATGGGACTAATTATGAATAAAACAAAAAAATGTTTATGGCTTTTGGTAATGCGATTTATAATAAAAAATGATTTTTAAAATAATTATGTTCTCAGTGACGCACCTATTTTTATATACCAGCGGACTTCAGTGTATTGGACTCTAAAACCTCAATAAGGTGAAATATATTATCCCTTCAAAAATAAAAATTTGAATGGTGATTGGAATTACTAATGTTAGAATTTTTTTGTATTTTTAAATTTTAAAAAAATAATTTTTATTTATAATATTTTGTTTTTAATTAATTTTTATATTTATATAACTATTTTTAAAACAGTGGTTATAAATAAAATATTTTTTTAAAAAAATAAATTTTGTATACAATATTTTATTTTCAAATATTTTTTATATTTATATAATTATTCTTAAAATAATATCAACCCAATAAAATATTTAAAAACAATTAAAATATGTTATAGAATGGGTTAAAATAATGATTAAAAACCAGATTTGAAAGTAATTAATAATCACACATGTTTTCATGGTTTTTTTTTTTTTTTTTAAACCAAAAGAATTGTTTCCAAGGTAAGACTACTTTCTATAAAAACGGTTCCTAGGTGTTATGTGATTTAATGGATTTTGATACAAAAAAGAAAAACTGTTCATGGTTCTGACAGAACCCTACTTTCTATGAAAACGTGTTCCTCGTGTTAAAACCGTTTGGTAGTGGCTTTAAAAGTGTTTTCATCCCTAAAAATATTAGAAAGTGTTTTTACGGTAAAAAATAAATATTCAACAATATTTTAAAAAATTTTAAAAACACTTAAAGTGTATTTTAGGATACCACTTGGAAGGTGTTTTTTTTAAAAATAAACACACTTAATTTTTTTTAAATATTTCTAAAATACCCAAATATTCTCACTATCCTTCTTTCACTTTCACTCTCATCAATTTTTTATGAAATTTTTTTACTCATAATAAAAAAACTAATATCCAGAAAATAATTTTAAGATTTTGTATAATCTCATCGAAAAATCATCACAAGCTTATCATGTTGTAAGCTTAATAACATCAATTTCTAAATTTTCATGTACCATAAGTTGTTTCTATTTTTATAAACATAAAAATAATTTTTTGAATTTTTTTAACAATATAAAAATGTTTATATACATTTTTTGTAATAAAAGTTTTTAATTTTTTTTTTTTGTAATGAATGTCCTTTTAGTAATTTATTAATATTAAAAGTGTCATTGTATTTATGAGATATATTATCAAAAACACTATTAGAATCACTTTTTCAAATTCTTATAAAAATGTGTTTTATAAAAGTGTTATAAAATAAAATACTTCAAATAAAAACACTTGTACTAGCATCATTGACCAACTCTTAATAGATTTAGAAAAAACATACCAATAATTGAGTTACATAAAACTGATAAATTCTTATCTAAAATTAAAGGTGACAAAATTTGATCGATCAACACAATAATAACCCAACACATTTTTTACAATTTTGGATTTAATATAAATGAATTTAAATTAATAATTTTGTGTTGATCTATGTAATCCTTTTAATAAATATATAATTTTTTAGTCTCTGGATAACACAAATTTGACTCATTTTAAAATCTAATTATTAATTTAATTATAGATTTAAATTATTTAATCCATATTTACTCATGTTAAATTTATTTTTAAATGAATAGGTTAATTGAATCATAAATATTTGATTAAAACATTAATCATATAAAGATATAGACCTAATTTAACTTGGTTATAAAATAGGGACCTAATTATTAAACATAACGTGTTACCTTTTTAATTATTAGGTGATATTAGAGTTTATGTTTTTAACGTAATTATTATTTATGTGGGTTTGAATTTAGCTGTGGAGGAGAAAAACCGGCGTTTTTTAACTACACACAAACACGACCAATGCGAATTGCAACCCCAAGGAGACAAAAAATGTTAAAGATCTATCTCTGAACCAAGCAACGACGTCGTTTTCTTTTTCTTTTGCCCTTTTTCTTCCTTTGCGCTGTACCAGTACCAAGAGACGTTATCTTCCTCGTATGAATTGAGGGAAGAAATCAGGAAACGGAGTAAAAACAATGAAATTGACAAATTGTTTAGAGAGAAGGAAAACCTTAAACAGCAGGGAATAGCTGAATAAGAGTGTTGATTAACTCATCACAGCTGAGACCCAAATCGCGCCTTCACTGCAACACTCTTCATCGCCATGGTAACTTCCAAAGACACATACGTTGCCTTCTCTTCTCTTCTTTTCTCTCTAAAATTGGTTTACCTTCTTCCGCAGGATTACCTGAAATCCGTGGTTCCCTCTCAACTTGTAGCCGAGCGTGGCTCCAATCTCGTTGTCATCAATCCAGGTTTCAAAACCCTCTTCTTCCTACCACTTCTAAATTATTATTATTATTATTATTTTGTACTTTTCTTATCGGTTCCCTTGATTTTCTTTTTAATTAGATATTCATATACCTGCAAATACTGCATTACACAAATAAGGCTCAGATTTTGTAGAAAACAAACACATTACCTAGAAAGTTAATTGAAAATCAGAGCGCTGGTTTCTGTTAATGGAGAATGGAAGTGCTTTTATATGTGCAATTACAAATGGAAAACCGTAAACATCTATGTAACATCCCATAAAGTCATGCGAGTAGTTTGTATAGAAATCTGCATGTTGAACTGTCAAAGGCAGAGGAGGCATTTTGATTCATTTGTGCAACACATTTGCATTTCACAATAGGGAATATGTGTGGAAGTAGTAAATTCCAGCCAATGAGGTGTTGTGGTCAAACATTTCCAGCAGTTGTATAAGTCATGACAAGTTCTACTGGTTTTGATCTAGACCGAGGTTCAGTATCTACTTTCATGGTCTTCTGAGAGATAAGAGGATGGTTGGTAAAGGTAGAGAAGGCAATGGTGGAACATGGAATAGTGATGTCACAGGTACATTAAACATTGGCATTGAGTTATGGTACTATGAATATGAAAACTTGGCCTCGAGTATCTCATACTGGTGTTATTAGTTGTATTATAATTTATAAACACCCAAATCTAGAGACCATGAGGTCTTCAGAATATGTTAGGAGGCTGCCATGGCTAACAAAAGAAACAACCACTACAGTGGAAGATCTAGTGAGTGCCATTGCACCTTGGGATTGGGCATCGACACCTCATGCTTTAAGGAAATCCAGTGGCAATGTTAGTTGCAGCAACTACTTGGCAGGTAGTAACAAAGTTTTGAATACTATATCTAAATTTTTAATAATTTCTATTTGGACCAGCTCACAAGGGGGGATGAAAGATACAGAGCAGAACAGATGTTGTTTTTGCAAAGAAGAAGAAATGATTTATCACATCCTTCTCCATTGCACAAGGGCTGTTTATCTTGTGGCAACTTTGCCCTATTTGGAATTAAGTGGGTTTAATTAGAAGGGTCCTTTTGGGTTGACATGGATCCTTTGTTGGGAAAAAGAGTAAGAAAGCTTGGATCACAGCCATTTTGTGTTTAGGTTGGATCAAATGGAAGGAGAGGAATAAGAGAGCTTTTGAAAATACTAAAAATGTGGGTCATACAATAAAAAAAATCCTTTATGTATAATTTCTTGGGGTTGGTTAGAGTGTACATAGGTGATTACTCAAAGTCCATGGTGGATTTCATTGATTGGTTGAGCTCTAAGTAGGGAGAGGGTATTTTTTTTTTTTGTGTCTTTGTCCGCTTTGTATAGCCTTTTGGCACTTTGTATACAATGTATATACTTTTGTGCACTCTTTTGTTAGCCGCTTCTAATAGATTTATCTTTTTTCTATTAAAAAAAAATAGTTTTTGTAGAGGTGGAAGAGACTAACATTAAAAAATCTGAGATGATGCTGAGGAGTAGCTGAAACAAAAATTTCCTTGATTGGTTCATTGTGACTAATGTTTGGATGAGTTTCCTCCTGATCACTTCAGAATAAAGATTGAAAGCATAAATGATGCACAATTTGACCAAATTAAAATGCAAAATCGCTCAATTAGTGCATTAAAAACTGAAAGAAATGCAGATGATGCAAACCCTTTTATGCTCAAGTGCAAATTGAATGATGAGAGGGTTTAATTGTAGATAATGGTCACCAATAGTATGTTGTTAGGGTTTGGAATCATCTAGCTAAAGAATTGACACACATACCATAATTGTTCGTAAGAGCAATAAGATTATCTGGAATCAAATGGCACTTGTTAGGATGTTTTGATTGCACATAAACATGAAAACTGTTCAATCCCTTTGTCTGAGGCAAAATGGTGAATCTGAAGCCAGGAGGTGAATGAGAATTTGAAAATGATAACATAAGACAATGTTAATAGAAAAATTAAACAATAGCCTTCACACAAGTTGTGTTGGATGATTTTGTGTCTTTCCTGTCAATGCTATCTCATATTTCATGATTTCTGATTTATCTGGGCTGGGTTGTACTAAACTGAGATTCATGTCATTTTGGAGATGAACTTAGTACAGTTTTTTTGGAGTCAAAAAGAAATTAGCAGTGAAATGCCAAAAATAATGTATTGTAATAAGAGGAAGAAGCAAAAAGGAAAAAAATAGCACCTGAATGAAAAAATATGCAATGCCAATGCCTATCCAAAAAAAAAAAAAAAAAAAAGAATCATAAAAAACAAAAGAAAAAATATGGATGGAAAATAAAAACATAGAAGGGTGAGTTGCAAAGACACCCTAGAGGATCCAAGCTATGACAATCAAGCACTGAATAATAACTAGAAAAAGGAGCAATAACTCTATCCTTGATCATTAAAAGGAATAAGATATTTTAATATAGAAACAATTTGCTGTTAGAGACTCAAAGAGGATCATAAAAAAATTCTAGGATACAATTCCTTATGAAAGAGCTTGGTGCTGAAAATAAGAAGTCTATGGTTTTGTTTTGTTAATCAAACCATTACATGTATTGCAAGTAAGTATATGTTCCATGAGTGCAGTAGATATATAGTGGTGGATTGTCATTTCACTCAGGAAGTAGTGATGAGAGATAATGTAGTTACTTCTTAAGTCAAAGTAAAAACCTGCTTGGAGTTCATTGAGGTTGTTTGGAACAATCTGTTTGTTATCCATAAGTTCCAAGCCAGGCTTTGAAAATTTCTGGGCTTCATCTCAAGGGAGAGTGTTTAAGTATTTTTCAGAGTATTATTATAATTTGGTCCTTAGGATTATTATAGGATTGTAGTATACAAAATTTGCTATTGTAGTTTATTGTTTTCTAATTTAATTAAAAAAGGAGAGCAAACACATTCTCTTCTCCCATTTTTTGGTTCTCTAACAAGGTATTAGAGTTATGGGTTAACTAAAGATTTTGAGTTTTAATGTCTCCTATTATTTATTTCCCATCCATTTATTTGTAATTTGTAATTATTGTTGATTCATTTTTCAGCAAGCAGTTATGGGCGGCACATGAGGGAGGGAGTTGGCCTAATATACATTGTGGGCTTATATCCTAATAACTTAAGCTTTTAGGAAAATTGGTCGCAAACACAAGTTATGTGTGAAGATGAGAAATTTAGGGAAAATAGCATTCTAGAATTGTTTAATACCATTAAAGAAAATCATTTCCATGATTAGATAGCAGTTTTGAGATTGAGTTAAGAAGGTGCAAAAGGATCTACAGTCTTTCACTAATTTCTAAGAATGCATGGATCTTTGAAGATAAAAAAGATTGATATCTGAATTGAGGAAAAATATTACTTTCACACATCTCTTTGGAAATTAGTTGCCTAGGAGTTTGTGGAAGTTCCATTTAGCATTATTTTGCTGGGTTGATGTTCAATCTGCCTCCTAGCTTAGGAAGTGCTGAACATATGGGTCGAGTTTATTTCTCCACCAGTTGGTATTTGCAAACTAAATTTCAATGGATGCTTCTTGTATAATCTGGGTTAGCCAGATATTGATGTACTTATACCGGATCACAAGGATAGAACTGCTAGAGGTTTGTCAAAGGGAGTTGGTTATGGGCTTGCTATTAAAGTGGAGATGGTTGCTTTATTTGGAAATGCCAAAATTGCAAGAGTTGGGCATCTAATATCTTGGTAGAGGAGGACTAATTACATCTTGAGTGGCTAATGATTGGAGAAGGTCCTCAAGATACAATCATTGGATTGGAAAGTCAGGAAGCGATAACCTGGCAAAGAGAGGAGCCTACCCCCCCCCCCCCCCCCCCCCACTCCCCCATCCCCCCAAAATAAAAGGGAAGAATAAAAATAAAAATAAAAATCAGTACTTGGGCGAAGAAGTTATCTTTTGGCAATGATGTGAAAATTTCAGTAGGAAAAAACTAATAAAATGACCATTTCATTGATTTGTGGGATACAACAAGAAATGAAAACTTGACTACAATATTATTAATGACAATGCCAACAACCATTGGCCTTTGGTACCATCCAAAATGTAGAATAGAAGAAATAAAACAATGATAAAAATAATTTATATTTTGCTTTTACAACAATGGCCAAAAAAAAGAAAAAAAAGAAAAAAATTGGAAATGAAGTTTTTTTCCTTGCAAAGTTGATGTATCATGTTTTGATGCTTTCTATTCTTTCTTCCTAAGTTTAGGATTTAAAAAAAAAAAAATCTGAAATGGTATCAAAGATTTTTCTTTAGCAAGAGCTTTTATTTAAACATTTGGTTTTAAATAATTAAAATTAAAACAAACCAAAATTCATCAATTGAAGTCTAAAATTTAGCTTAGTGGAGATCAAGCAAATTTTGATTAGTAAAATGGTAAATTTTATAAATATCAAATGAGGATGCTATATACCAAGAAATAAGAACTTTAGGGTGTGCATATTCATTTATGAACAAAGGCCAAACATGTTTGGTATGATAATTTACAATTTTTATTTTTTTTTTGGTAAAAGGCAATAATATTAAACAATACAAACTAATTACAACATCTAGTTATATACACACCTCTAGCATCTTCCTCACATATGGATAAGTTACTATATACTATAAGAATGAATTACATATATTTCCTGGATTTAATGTTGTTTATGGCCTTTAGGCAATATTTACAACATGTTATTGTGATGATCAGGTTCTGCAAATATTCGAATAGGCCTTGCTCAGCAGGAAACTCCCTTTAATGTTCCTCATTGTGTTGCTCGATATACAACTGTGGGTAACCAAGTGCCTAAGAGACATGTGCAGGACCAGGTAAAGGAATCTCATAAATTTATTTCCATAGTTCATCTTGCTATTAGTTCCAGTCAGACTTGAATCTTTATTCAGTTTGTTTCTTGATTGTTAGTTTTTCATTTTTTTGTTTTGGACTTTCAGATGCTTAATTCTCAGATTACAACTGCACAGCATATGGAGCGTGAGAAGGCATATGATATTGTAAGTGAATAAACACTGGTTCATCATACTTCCAAAATTTATGGAATCTTGTATTATTATATTAAATATGTTTGGGTTTGTTTATCTTCTCCAGATTGCATCATTATTAAAAATTCCCTTCTTGGATGAAGAAGTTGCCAACAACTCCTTCCCACGTAAGGTACATGCAATTGACTATTTGTTGAGTTAGTTTGGTGTATTTTACTCTCTTGTACTATAATTGCCTTCATCCCATAAAAATATAGATGGACAATCATTGTTAGTTGGTAAGTAGTGGCCATGGCTGCTAGAGTTGTACAGTCACAATATCCTAGAAACTTAAATTTCAACCATTGTTTTATTGTAATGGTGATTGTCATGGTAATAAAGGAGCATATTTCATTTTTACTGTGAGTTGATGATTGTTGTAGTGACTAGAATCATGTAAATTCTTGTGGACATGCAAAGATGTTGAAGGCACTTGGAAGGTTAAAAATTTGTTCTCTGGTTTTAGGAGCATCCTCACTGCTCACATGCCCCCTAAATTTCATTCACTAGTTTCTCGTTTGTTTATCAATCTTGTCATTGTAACTAAACATTTGACTGTGATAGTTCTTATTGAATGGTGACTACTAAGTGCCTATTTGTTAGTGTTTTTTCACAATGGTTTGCTAATTTATGAAGTTCTATTTTTAGGCAATTCTAATCTGTATTATTGTTTAAATTTTTTAGTTTCCTATTCATCAGTTGTTTAATAAGATTTTGCTGAACTCACTGTGAAAGAAAGGTTCATTTATGAATCTGAAGAATGCAGGGACTATATGATACACCTTGTTTATATGATGGTGAATTTTCTTATCTTTGTTATTTGCTCCTATAAGTGACAAAATTGTTGTGCAGATGGCACGTGTTGATGGATACAATCCACCAAACACTAGAAAAGATACAGCCTTCTCCTGGGCTAACATATTTGAGAAGAAATCTGATTCATCTTTGGCACCAGGTTATAAAAAACTTCATCTGTCTGCTTCATGTACATGTACCTTTTCTTTTTTGACTGAATCATATTATGATGGCTACTTACTGTTCTTTTTTCATCTGTGTGTTCCATTGTTGAATTCCCATTGCACTTTCTGAGTACCTTATCCGAGCGGATATGTTTATTTATATTCTGAGGCAGATCCAGGAATCTTACTGCAGGTGGGGAGTAGGGGGCAGAGTAAAGTATTAAAACAAGTAAAATTTAATAACATATTTCAAGCTTTAACTAAAAAGAGAAAAGTCACACCCTGTCATTTTCCCAGCAGAAATTTGATGAATTTGTGCCTGAGCCCAAATGTCTGTTTTACTCACAAATGCTGTGCCTGTGACTTGCAACCTGAACTTGTTCTGGGAATCAACCTAAAAAGGCCATGAGGCCTGTAGAGATTTGTTCTATTGCTGGATCACATGGCACATGAGGGTGCAATGGAACAACTGAGCTCCCATCTAGCGACTGTCACAATCTTAGACACATAATCTGTAGCCTATAAGTTCTGATGTCATTGCTTGCAGCACTAACATCATTGCTTGCAACACTGCTACTTCAAGGGATGATCTGAATTCATTTTTCCTTTGTCAATTGTTAGTTGTAGTTTTATTGTAGAGACTGCTTTATGCATCTGGAAGGATGGGGGTGGTGGGCCCTGGTTTATTTTCATCATCGTTAAAATTGGGATTTGTTTGCTCATTTCTTTTTCTTTTGCCTTTTTTGGTTGGGAAAAGAGAGAGGAGGGTAGGGTGGGGTTTCAGCTTGAATAGACTATTAGCTTGTTACAATTCCATTTTGAGTTTTTGGCTGGATCAACTCTTAAGACCCCCGATGACCTGTTGTGGTTGTTAGAAATAAGTTGATTTAAGCGTTCTATGTTTACCCTTGAAGGTTTTGTAATATGTTAGCGAGTTTATGGGTTCTTTAGCATGCTGAAACTGAAATTGCTATCAGATTTGTTCTCCGTACACCATGATTGTTGCAACTTGCAAGTAGTGGGGGATTTCAACTTGAAACTTCCATATATACAAGCCATCACTTTTCAACAGTTACTAACGGAAGACTCGGAGTGGAAGGCAGATATAGGGGGGTTAAATTTGAATCAGATTAGCCAACAAGAAGCGGACATCTTGGAGCTTCCCTTCATGGAAGAGGAGGTTCATTCGGCCCTAATGGACATGAATGGGGACAAGGCTCCAGGTCCGGATGGCTTCACGGGGGCCTTTTGGCAATTTTGCTGGGAGTTTGTGAAGGAGGAGGTTTTGGAGATGTTCACAGAATTCCATGAGCAAAATGTTTTTCTCAAGAGCCTCAATACCACGTTTTTGGTTCTTATCCCAAAAAAATGAGGAGCGGAGGAGCTGGGGGACTTCAGGCCTATCAGTCTCTTGGGCGGGCTGTATAAACTTTTGGCTAAGGTGCTAGCCAATAGGATTAAAAACGTGATTGGTAGAGTGGTCTCTTCAGATCAGAACGCATTTGTCCTGGGTAGGCAGATTTTGGATGCATCTCTAATCGCAAATGAGGTGATTGACTCATGGAAAAAAAAAGGAGAGAAAGGTCTGATCTGCAAATTAGATATTGAAAAGGCGTATGATAGTGTTAATTGGCAGTTTTTGATGAGGGTTATACAAAAAATGGGATTTGGGGCTAAGTGGAGGGAGTGGATATGGAGCTGCATCTCGATTGCTAAATTCTCAGTGTTAGTAAATGGGGAGCCAGCTAGGTTCTTTTCTAGCTCTAAGGGGCTTCGGCAAGGCGACCCTCTATCCCTATATCTGTTTATCATGGGAATGGAGGTGCTGAGTGCCCTTATTCGGAGGGTTGTGGAAGGGGGGCTGCATCTCCAGGTGCAGAATCCGGAGGGGTAGGGGGCAGGCTGTTAATATTTCCCACCTTCTCTTTGCGGACGATGCTATAGTTTTCTGTGAGGCTAAGAAAGATGACATGACATATTTGAGTTGGATCTTATGTTGGTTTGAAGCCGTTTCAGGGCTGAGGATTAATCTGGCTAAAAGCGAAATTATTCCAGTAGGGGAGGTGGATGAGATCCTTGAGATGGCTGTAGAGTTGGGATGCAAGGTAGGTCAGCTGCCATCAACTTACTTAGGGCTGCCTCTGGGGTGCGCCCAATAAAGCCGTTTGTGTGTGGGATGGGGTGGAAGAAAGGATGAGGTGGAAATTAGCCCTTTGGAAGCGGCAATACATCTCTAAGGGTGGTAGAATCACACTCATAAAGAGTACTTTGGCTAGCATGCCATTATATCAGCTGTCCCTCTTCCATATGCCTAGGATAGTGGCAAGAAGACTAGAAAAGTTGCAAAGAGATTTCTTGTGGGGAGGGGGAAGTACGGAAAGAAAAGCACACCTAGTCAATTGGGAGAGGGTGTGTGTGGGTAAGGAGAAGGGGGGGCTTGGTTTGAGGAAATTAGTCCCTTTGAACAAAGCTCTACTTGGAAAATGGGTGTGGAGATTTGCTCGTGCCAAGGAGGAGATGTGGAAACGTGTTCTTGTGGCAAAATATGGGCAAGAGGAATTTGGGTGGAGGACTAAAAAGGCAAATGGGGCGTTTGGTGTTAGGGTTTGGAAGGAGATTCTGAAAGAAGCTGATTGGTGTTGGGATAATATGATTTTTAAGGTAGGAAAAGGCACCAAAATCAGGTTTTGGAAAGACCCTTGGTGTGGGGATGTGGAGCTGGCCCGGAGGTTCCCTCAACTCTTCAATGTGGCTGCCTAAAGGAGTGCCACTGTGGGGGATATATGGGACCAGAATTCTGGCCAAGGAGGTTGGAACCTAAGGTTTATTAGAGGCTTCAATGATTGGGAGCTGAACATGGTAGACGAATTGCTTCAAATCCTAAGGAGTCAAAGAATTACCTTGGAGGAGGACTTGGCCTTATGGAAGGGAGGAAAAAATGGGAAGTTTGACATTCAGGAAGCGTATGGGCTAATGACCAGCCATAGTATCCCTTTGTTTCCCAAAAAAGGCATTTGGGTGGAGAACGTTCCTTCCAAGCTAGCGTTTTTTGCGTGGGAAGCTACTTGGGGGAGGGTTCTTACTCTTGATAGGCTTCAAAAGAGAGGATGACAGTTTCCTAATCGTTGTTACTTATGTGGTAGTGATGAGGAAACCATTAATCATCTTCTTATTCATTGTATAGTGGCTAGTGTGTTGTGGGGGATTGTTCTTAGTCTGTTTGGAGCCCAGTGGGTCTTTTCAGAAACTGTAAAGGAGGCGGTTATCAGCTGGAAGGGTTCTTTTGTGGGTAAAAAGAGGGAGAAAATTTGGAGATCCATACCGTTATTTATTTTTTGGACGGTTTGGAAAGAGAGGAATAGATTAGCATTCCGGGGGGGGAGTTAGCTATACAGAAAGTTAAGAATTCTTTTGTTTGTAATTTGTGGGGGTGGGCAAAATTGTATAATGGTGCGGAGCCTCGTTCCCTTATAGGTTTCTTGGAGTGGATAACCTCTAGTTAAGGGTCGGTGGGTTTTTTGTTTCTTTTGGTTTATTTTGTTGTGAGGTCTTCGTCGCCTCGTATACTCCCTGTATACTATGCGGCGCTTTGCCTTTTGCTAATATATGTGTTTACTTATCGAAAAAAAAAAAATCACTTTAGTTTTAAAATTGCATTTTCTCTATATGTAAAAGATTATGTATAATTGGATTGATTTTTATGCAGAAAGTTTGGAGAATAAAGGTGCAAATATGGAGTCTATTGACCAACATGAAAGTAATGATTGTAAGGAAGCTAGCTCTAGTGAATGTAAGTACAGACAATTTATTTGTGGAGAGGAAGCGCTTAGAATATCCCCCAATGAGCCCTATTGCTTACGCCGACCAATTCGCAGAGGTCATTTTAATGTTTCTCAACATTATCCCATGCAGCAGGTAGTCTATCCTTCATTTGTTGGCTGTTCTTGTTGAGAGCATGTGTGGTTTCCAGCTAAAGGGGAAAAAAACTCTTGAATTCCTCAAATTCATGTGTGGCTTTATCATCTACTATTTTGAGGCTGAAAATTTTATACTGGACATTTAATCATGAAATGTCACATCACATTGAAATGCAATAATTTATCCTATTGAATATGTATGCTATATGAATTCTCAGAAATTAGAAACTGAATTTCTAGTTACTAGCAAACTGTTGTGCTTCTGATTAAATTGCATTTTTGACAGGTGTTGGAAGACCTGTTTACAATTTGGGACTGGGTTTTGATTGAGAAATTGCATATACCTCACTGTGAAAGAAACATGTATTCTGCTATTCTTGTTGTGCCTGAAACATTTGATAATCGAGGTACTCACATGCCTATTGTTATTCCATTCCTGTTTATCTTGATTGAAACCTTTATTTAAGGAAATTGCTTCCTCATTTTGATATCAGTGAACTCTTGTATGTTGTAGAATTATAGAACCTGCTTAAGAACGTTATTGAAAACAGTTTTCTATCTCAAAAAATACATTTGCCAAATTTTTGATTGAAATGGTTTTTTGAGAATTTGTCCTAAAAATAGGTTGTTTTTGAGAGCAACTTTTAAGGTGCTTTTAGTTGTTTTTTGTAAACTGTTATGAGAAACAATTGAAAATATGAAAAATTCTTCGAGAACTTTTTTATTGTACACAAGTGTAGTGCATTTTCACAAAGAATAAGCAAAAAAAACTGTTTTTCAAATTTGAGTTCTCGAATAGAATTTTATTCCAGAAAATAATTGAAAACTGTTCTTAAAAACTATTTTAAAAAACTTGGCCAAACATGACCATTCTCATCGCTACAATTTTGTTTTGTATACATTCACGTGCTTTGATGGTAAGGCCCTTTGATAAGGTGATGAATCCAAGAGATCACTTAAGATGTACAAATCTTCAAAGACATAATTTGATAAGGACTTCCATGAGTATTTTGAGTTATCAGGAATCGTTTTTAAGAATGTGCCATGTTTTCTTATTTCTAGAAGTTTTGGGCCCCATTTTATGCACTGTTTTAACTATCTAATAGCTCTTTTGGACTGTTAAAAGAGCTTTACATGTATTTGATTATATGTTGAAGCATTTTAAAGTACAGGAGGTTTGAGACTTGGATTCTCTTTGTAATAAATATAAGAGCAAGGGTCTTCTTTAGAAGAGCTCTTTAGTGAGACACTGACTAAAGATATGATGGCAAGACACTAGATCACCTTTTCTTTTACTGCCCAACAGTGTGGGAGCTATAGGATATGATGGTGGTCACTTTCTGTAGGTTTGGAGGCAATCGTAGGAGTAGGGTACTCTAGTGTACTTCTGGACTTGCCTTGTTACAGATGAATGCCAGAATTTTCGAGGATCAATGGAGTCTGTGGACTTGATTAGGCTATGGTGGATTTCTTCTCTTCTGTGGGTGTTGGTTTTTTTGGGGTTTTTGGACACTTGAGTGTAATTATGTTGTTCTACAAGGAGAAGGCCCACAGTAGTGCATTTTGAATGGCTTAACTTTGATGGTTGTCTTTTTAGTCATCCAGGATAGTTAGGCATCAGTGGGGTTTCCTAGATCACAAGGGAGGGATGGCTAGAGCTTTTCCCATGCTTTCTGGATGGGTTTGAACAAAGAGACCAATGTATTAGCCTTATTAGAAGGCTTGACCCAGGAAAATAATTTGGGCTTCATTAATTTCTTAGAGGAGAATGATTCAACAAAAACTGTATCATGGACATCCTGGAGAATGAGAGGCCCTTGGGAGTTGGATTATTCTTGTGTAGGATTTTGGATCTGCCTTTGGAGCTAAGAATGTTCTTTTCAGTGGATTTCATGCTTCACCGAGTTGGCAGCTCTTTTGGCTAAGCATGGTCCAACTCACCTTGAGGTTTTTGTAGTGGATCACATGACTCCTTGTTATTCTTTGGTTTGTTGCATGTTCTCTTATTTTTTTCAGGCTCTATTAGGGGCCTCTTTCACGTCTCTATGTATTCATGCTTTGAAGGACATTTGTTCCTTCTTGTATTTGTAAAAGTACTAGAGTGGAAAGGGAAGATGTTACTGTTTGGAAATTGTTGAGAAGGGTGTCTTCTTTGTTTTCCTCCTTTTATTCTTTTGCCTAGGGTTGTAGTTACAATACAAGACCAAGTTAAACAAATAATGCAAAGATTGGGCTCTTTATTTCCTCAAAACATAATTTTTTCTTCTCTTTCCATAAGAACCATATCAAGCATAGGGTAGCCAGCCTCCAGAATCTCTTTTGTTTCTTCTCCCACAAATCTCCAATGCTAACCTAATAACTCTTTAATTAACCTAGGAAGCACCCATGAAACACCAACAAAGAAAATATCAATTACCACTGATTTTGAGTCACTCTACAATGAATTCCTATTCATTATCTTGCTTACAAAAGACACTCCAACTAGCTTTTTTTTTTTTTCTTTTCGATGGGTAAATGAAGACTGCATTAATGGAAAAATGTATACATGACATATACAGTGCAACCAAAACCCAAAAAAGCATGATACACAAAAACCAGCAACCGTACCCTACGAAGAGCCTGACTAGTCTACAAAGTTTAACAATAGCAAAGAAGCATCCCTAATGTACATTCTAACCCAAAAAAGAACTTCTAATTGTTTGGTCCAAGCTTTCACAATTCTCAAAGGCTCTCCTATTTCTATCATTCTAAATGGTTTAAAAAAGGCATAACCCTTCCAAGCCTTTTTTTTTTTTTTTTTTTTCGGCCAACAAAGGAGCCCTCTCCAACTCAATAGTGCCCCTCTCATTGAAGAGTGCATCACCTATTGTACATCAAATAGAGCAAAAATCAATTGCCACAAAATGCAACCTTTTATACAATGAAGGAGAAAATGATTACCCGTTTCTTATTCTTTGCACATATAGCATCTATTAGGCATCCTCCAACCCTTCCTTTTGAGTTGATCTTGAGTTAAAATCTTAACCCAAGTTGCTTCCTAAGCAAAGAAACTAGCTCTTACAAGAACCCAGGAATTCCAAACTGTACCATAAGAGAACGACTCTGCTCTCTTGCTTGCAAGGAGGAGTAAAAAGACTTAATTGAAAAGTTACCATTCTTTGTCTCTAGTCGCACCATAACATCATCAGTTCCTAAACAAATGGAGTGATCATATAACCTCCTAAAAAAGACATCTACCTCCTCTAACTCCCAATTATGCAGTTGTTTAATAAACCTAGGGACCCAGCTATCGCTGTCTTAGACATCAATCACCCAAGCATCTTTTTAGGAGGCTATAGAATAAAGATCCGAAAAAGAATCCCTCAAAGGCGTGTTCCCATACCATTTGTCCTTCTAGAACTTCACCCTGGAACCAACCTTATAGCTTGTATTATCTTTGAAAACCTCCCATCCATGTTTGATTGCCTTCTATAACCAACCCCCCCTTCCTCTAATTTCTTTAGTACACCACCCCCCTTCTTGTTTGTACTTACCTAAAATTATCTGTTTCCAAAGATGATTTATTTTACTCACAAATCTCCAAGATCATTTTCCTAAAAGAGCCTTGTTAAAGATAGAAAGGTTTCTAAAACCTAAGCCCCCTTTTTAGTTTCCAAGCAAACAACAAGCTAATTTACCAAATGTGGCTTATTGACCAAAGCCCTCCTCCCCAAAGGAAGTCCTTTTGAATATTTTCCAGTCTAATAGCTACGCTTTTAGGTGTAACAAAAGGGGACATGCAATAAATCGATAAGTTGGATTTATCAATATCTACCTTCCATCTTTTGAGAGATGCTGACTCTTCCACAAAGCAAACCTTTTTCTAGAGGACTTGTAAGGGGCTCCTAAAGGGAGACCTAAATAGGTGGTTGGGTCCACCTTGTAGCCTAAAACCTCAACAAACTCCTCCATATTTGGGACATCCCCAATTGGAATCAACTCACTTTTCTTTAGATTAATATTTAGCCTTGAAATTGCCTCAAACCACATGAAGACCCAACTCAGGTGCTCTAGCTTCTCCTTACTAGCATCACAAAGATGAGGGTATCGTCTGCAAATAACAAATGAGAGACCTCCACTCCCACATTGTCCCTTCCTTTGACTAAGATGCCATCTATATAACCCTCTTCCTTTGTTCTATTAAGAATGTGGGGAAGAGTCTCCATCATCAAAGGAGCCATAATCCCAGTTTCTTAAGTCAGTTTGACATAAGAATTTCTCCAAAACTGACTCTTATGCAAAGAAGCCAACTTTAATTGGCACCAACAACAACCAAACCTCCTTCACAGGAAAGGAGCCCTGTTCCTTCGGATTCAAGAAGCTATAAAAAGATTGAACCAAGAATTTTTTATTCCTTACCTCCAATGCAGCTTATTTGAACAATCTACCCTGAGAATTGTAGAATGGATAAGCTGAAGAAAATCTTTCACTGGCTCAATCTCCGTCTTGGAATTTCTTTGAAAGTGGGGTGGGTTGTTCAGAGTACTTTGAAAGGGTTCCGGTAGTCAGGAATTTCTCTGAAAGTGGGATGGATGATAGTTTTCTGAACTCTGACTCCCTCTGAAAAATCAGCTACCAAGCATCTTTACCATAGGTTTATGGACAGGTTGATTACTTTGAGTTTTTTGGCAAGGTGATGTTTTCTATGCTGTTTTATGTTTTCTTTCCTGACTTGCTTGGGTATTTGTGTATATACTTCCTATATACTAGGGTGCACCCACTTTGGCACTCTAAAATATTCCACCTTTACTAATAAAAACAAAAAATGCATTAGTTTTTGGAAGGTTTTTATATGTTTTCGGGGTTTTATAAAGCTTATGGAGAACAAAAGTGAAAGAGGTTCTAAAATGTACCTCTTCTAACATCAAAGAAACAAGAAAAAAAAGAAAAGCATTAGTTTTAGAAAGTTCAATTTATCTCAAGTACTTTATTTTGTCATCAAAGTGGGAGGTTTTATGACTGCTATAAAGGCTACAAAATATTCTTCATACATGTTGCTTGCATTCACCATGGAAACATGAATGATGGATCAAAATCATAGGGCTGGTTTCTAGTTTGTTATATAAGAAGGTATATAAAGATTTCTGCAATGTTGGAGACTTGTGGTGATTATCTCAATTGAGTGAATATCTTCTTTATTTCCAAATTGAGAGAATAGCCTTGCTTTTTGAATATTGCACACACTGTCAAGAGCATGCATCTTCAATGACATAGTTGGGGTTCTTCTTAATTATCTTTCTCAACTACTATTTTATTTATATAATCATATTTTAATTATTTAGTTCCTTGTTATGAGCAGAAATAAAGGAAATGTTGTCTATTGTATTGCGAGACTTGCGTTTTAGCTCTGCAGTGGTTCACCAGGTGAGAAAATTTATTTCCTTGATGTTTACACACTAGCTCTGGATAATTATTAGATAATCTCATTAAACCTGTACATAAAATTATTGTAGCATGTGAACACTTTTCACTAGTAGCTGTAATTTTGCAGTGTCATATTAGATTCTTATCTGCAGGATTTTCTTTTGTTGTGGCAATATTCTTTTAAGTGGACGCATAACTTGAATTATAGCGAAGATCGATCCTTTCATATCAACTATGGCACCCTATCAAAAAAGGAAAAAAAAAAAAAAAATCATTTGAAAGCTCTTTCTGGACCTATCTGCCGAAAAAATTTCTGTCAAATTTCGTTTAGGGATGCTAAGGTTCAACGTGACATGTCTACATTCATTCATGCCTTTGTTTTTCTGTTTCCTTCTTGGGCAACATAGGTTATTGATATCATGGCTCAACAGGACAGCATGTATGCAGGAAAAACAAGCTTATTATGACATATACCAGCGTGACCCAGCCATCCCCCTCCCTTCTGCCACTACTAGCAACCCTACCTAGCCATACAGCTACTATAATTCCCACCATGGCACCGCCATTTTTTATGCATTTTTGGTCTGTCTGGTAATAATTTCTATAAGACAATTTTCAGCGGGACAATTCGGAAGAAGTAAATACTTTCATCACTATTGCCACAATGGCACAACCACACCTCATCATAGCACACCACCCCTGCTATAACAAATACCACCACTTATCAACATCATTACGACATTGCACCGCAGCACATCACCCCTGCTGCCATAAATGCTACTTTTCCCAACATCATTATCATCCAGGGGAATACCCTGGAGGTTTCACTTAGGAGGCTAAGGGAACTTCCTAAATAAACTTGTGGGTGTTATTCAATATACATTCTGTTAGGGCTTCAGCCGAAGTTAGCTTGATATTCATTGCTGGCACATTACCTAATAACTCAAATTTATGGTTTAACATGGTATTGGAGCCTTAGTTTTTTAGAGTCATGAGTTTGAACATTCCCACTTATTCAATTTGCTAATTATTGGGCCCATGTGCAAACCATAAGAAGGTTGTTTGTGAGACAAGGTGTTTGTGTTTTTAGCCCAAGTCTGCTTGATCTAATAGCTTAAGTTTTTTTGGTGATTTAACACATTCTTTTTTGTGCTCTGTCAGTGTGCTTGTGTTTGTTGGAGAAGAGGGAATATTTTATCATATCTTATGATGGGCTTCTTTGTGAAGACTAAAATAATGTGTTTGTTGATGTCAAAAGTGTTTTTTTAAGCATTTAGCAGATTAACAAGAAAAGCCCTTCCTGAGTTGATATATCCCTAGAAAATTATGTACATATTGAAAATGTCAATTATTTGCATTCCTGAAACAAATTTTGAGCCCAAAAGAAAAATTACAACTCTACTGATACAGGCACCAATACTACTCTTAATTTGTTTTGTAGACTTTTCTTATGGACACCAACCCTATAAGAAAATTCATGTTTCACTTGGCTTAAACACAGTTGCTCGATTTGTTGGCTAAAGAAATGAGAGACTTTTTCCCATTATCTGAAAACAACCATCTCTTTCTAGGTTTTGTGAAAAACATGTGCTATGACCTGAATCCACTGTCAATTTTATGTCGGATAGGAGCAGTTGGTAATTGAATCCAATTTTTCCCATTATTTGGGTGTTGGGAACATATCATAAATCCTCTGATTGCTGCTGCTTCTGTTATTGCCTCTGGTTTGGCGAAACCTGAGTTAGGTTCAGATCTTTGTGAGACAGTGGGAGAGTTGGATTTATTTAGGCAATGCATGGTTGGTAAACAAGGATCTCATTGACGCTAGAAGTAAAAGGGGATGAAAATAGATTTTTGGATGGAATCCTATTTCGGTTCCTTTTGTTTGATTTATATTTGGGCTAAACACTTCACAAATTTTTGGGCCTGCTAGGTTTAGATGATTTTTTTTGTAAAACTGTATGCCTCTGATGTCATTCAATGTTACATTTGGTTTCTTCCATGTGCTACTCTTTGTTGTATGAGTATAATTTCATGTAAGTGGCATACTGCAATCCGTGTTTTAAGTGTATTTTTTTCTTTTTGATAAATAAGCAGTTTCGCTAAATATGCCAGAGAAAAGGTGGAAACGAAGTCCAAGTGAAGTACATTTGAGTGAGAAAGAAAGAACAGAAAAGTTCTATTTAAGAAAAATACAGAAAAGAAAGCAAAACCTGCATACAATACTTCATATCAATAAACTTTGATGGAGTTTCTCCTTTAGCCAACCTGTAACTGTGCATCCTGTGGTATTGGTTGCTAAGACACTTGGGCTTAAGCTTCAAAATGACCTGCTTCAATGATTCTTCTGTTCCTTCTTTCTCATCTACACAGAGCAAACATGAATAGCTATTCTTCAAATCTATTTAATTTCTTCTCACGGAAAATCCATGTCAAAGCTTGGATGACTCCTTAATTGCTTGTGTGTTTAATTTGATGTCAATCATGTTTGTTGATTCGGTCTTGTCCATAGTAATTGTGCTCCCTCCTTCGACAAGTTGTCTGCTTTTTCTTCTATAACCAATTGCTCTTGCCATTGCTTTGCCACTATTATTTGATAACCTTATCTTAAAATGATGGAGCCAGGAAGGCCTTGCTGCAGTTTTTGGAAATGGGTTATCCACAGCATGTGTTGTAAATATGGGTGCTCAAGTGACATCAGTCATCTGCATTGAGGTAAGAGCATTTTCTGCATCTCCTACTTCTCCCTCTGGAGTGTTTCCAAGGCTTGCTTGTCTAGTAGTTAAGCATGTCACACCATGTGCATGCACAATACTATGAAGTGTAGAATCAAATTAGTCAAGTATTTAGTAGGGCATCATCTGAAATGTTGGAAGTAGATTTTTTGTTTTTAATAGAAACAAAAGACATGTTTGGTAATTCAAATTTATCAGTACCTTATCAAAGGAAAGAAAGTGAAAAAAATTGATTTTACCAAGTGAAAAAATTGATTATACTAAAGGAAATAAATTGCTGCTTTTGGCATCCAAAATTTTTGTTCCTTTTATCCATCATCACCAGCACAAAGCATTGGCACTATCATCTCTACAACCAGTATGGTATTACTGACTCATACTCCACCAGTCTCATCCCTGCCGCTGCCACCACAGAACCATAAAAAAGTATCTGCACAACCACCTCAACCAGCTTTAGTGTCGCTGACACGGGGCTAAGATTACCACAACCACCACTGCTGTAGTGCTACCACTGTGATCTTGACTCTTTTAATCTTCTCCAACAACATTATCACCACAGCCACCATCACCTCCTATTCCGCCTTTGCCGTCACAATCAGCACCTCCCCCTTGAAAGGTTGATTGATCCATCGTTGCCATTCTTGCATCACCACCATCCTTCCACATCCATAATCCGCATTACACTTTTACAACTACCATCAATACCAAATCCGCACATGCATCCTTGTTTTTAGTAAAATATTGCTTGAAGTTGCTGAACATGACTTTTTTGAAGCCTTTGACACACAACAAAGGAAGAGCAAACAAATTTCTTTTATTAAATTTTAGGGGAACTTTTAAATGGCATAAACATGCACTCTAGATTGCAGAGAATAATACATTTCCTCCATTGGTAATCACTTACTTATCTTTGTTGATGTTCAGGATGGGGTGGCTCTACCTTCTACACAAATGACTTTACCTTTTGGTGGAGAGGTGGGGATCCTGCTTTTAGATACAAACTCATTACCTCACCTTTTTGTTAAGCCATTTATATGTGAGGAAAATGCTAGAAGTTCAGTTTTAATGATTGACTTTAAATCCTTAATATTTGTTTCTTTAGCTTTCTCCATGAAAGATCAAGTGCTTATTTTCACATGGTATAAAATATTTATGCAATTTTTCATTAGTTCTTCTGTAAAAACCTATAATTTTCAGTTGAAGATTCGCCTAACCTTATATTTGGAATTTTTTGCAATGAGTTTACTGCTGGAATAAATTTCCTTTAATCATATATGCATTTTATTTACCTTTCTACATCACAAAGATGAGTTGCATCAGTTGTAAGATTCTTGTCCAGTCTCAATGACTTAATTTTTTATTTTTAAAATTTCGTTTTATCTCTCTCCTGTATAGATCTTGGCTTTTGTTCCATTCTGGTGACTTGTTTTATGCATTGTCTAGTACCCTTGTAATTTGGCCTTGGTCCTATTGAACCATAACTATTTAGGTGTATGACAGGAATCTGTTCACAGTATTGTACTTTTTTCAGATCTGTATTCTCTGAAAAACCTTGTGCTGCCTGCCTTTTTCTCCATATTTTTTTTTTGATAGGTAAAGAAAAGTCGTGTAAAAAGTAACGAGGAGACACCAAAAACAGTGCCCTCAAATAATACAGGAAATATACAAAAAAAGCCTAAAGGCTCAAACCAGAGGGGGAGGGAAAGAAGCAAAAAACATCACCTACCGTTACTTAGAGCCTAGCCAATCAATGAAACTTACAAGAGAAATATAGCACATATCTACAAACACCCTAGACCAAAACCACAGGTTACATATAAAAGAAATTTTCAATCTTTGGATCGATAACTCCTCATTGTCAAACATTATCAAATTCCTTTTTTTCCACACTGTCCAAAATATACATAAAGGGGCCGCTTGCCAAACCTTTTTACGAGCTTTGCCCACGAACAACCCATGCTACCCAAGAAGAGTTTCCTTCACTGAACAAGAGAGAATCCAAGACACACCAGAGAGGGAGAAAAGAAGATTCCAAAGAACCTGAGTCTTTGCACAGTAAAGAAGAAGATGATTAATAGTCTCTGCTTCAGAGAGACAAAAGAAACACCTATTTGCCAAAAAATACCCCTTCCTTGAAGTTGGTCCATAGTTAAAACCTTCCCCAAGAAGCCTCCTAAGCAAACAAAGCCACCTTAGGAGGTGCACTCGATCTCCAAATACTACCACTAGAGAACAAAGGAGGATTTTCAGGCTCCAAGATAGAATAGGGAGATTTGATCGACAAGGTCCCACACCTTGAAGCTGTCCAAATCACTTTATCTTCCATAACCTTGTGAACTCTAGTTGCTTGAATCTTTTGCAGAAAACGCTCCATCAAATTTAACTCCTAATCATTAAAGGCCCTAGAGAAAAGAGGGGTCCATCCACCCCCTTTACCTTCAGGGTTCCAAACATTCGCCACCCAAGCTTCCTTAGACAAAAAAAAGGGTAAATAAGGAAGGAAAGGACTCACAAAGTGGCTCATCTCCACACCACTTGTCCATTCAGAATCCTACTCTCTGCCCATTGCCCACTTGGAAGGCCAACCTACTACTCAAATAATTCCACTCCCTCCTAATAGCTTTCCACAATCCCACACCAAATCTCTCACTCACCTCCCGGGAACGCCACCCCCATTATCTTCACCATACTTTTGATTGATGACTTGCTTCCAAAGTGCCTCCCTTTCAATGGCATACCCCAACTCTGCTTGCATAAGAGGGTTAAATTCATTAAAGAGAGATTTCTCACACCCAAACCACCTTTCCTTTTCTCCAAACAAATCATTTTCCACCTTACAAGGGTGCGGTTTTTGCACAAGAGCCCCACCACCCCAAAGAAAATCCCTCTGTATCTTCTCCAATCTCAACCTCACTTGTCTTGGCATGCAAAAGAGAGACATGAAATAGATAGACATGCTAAACAAAGTGCTTCGAATTAAAGTAAGCCTCCCTCATTGTGAGATATACCGTCTTTTCCACATGGCTAGCCTTTTTCGAAATCTCTCTTCAACACCATCCCAAACCACTACAGATTTGAAGGGGGTCCCCAAAGGAAGACCTAAATAGCTAGAAGGGAGGCCGCCCACTTTGCACCCCAACTCCAAGGCCAAATTCTTTATATTATATACCCTGTCCATTAAAATTAGCTCACTTTTCTCCAAATTGATTCTCAAACTTGAACAAGCCTCGAACCACATAAGAAGCCTGCTTAGATAAGTCATCTGGTCTTGAGACGCCTCACAAAACACCAAAATATCACAAGCAAATAACAAGTGTGATATTGGAATCCCATCACCACTCTTATCTCTCACCTGCCAACTAGATAAGTAGCCCCCACTAATAGCCCTCCTCAAGAGATAGCTAAACACCAACATGGCTATCACGAATAAATAAGAGGAGAGAGGATCTCCTTGTCTCAAACCCCTCAAACTTTGGAAAAAGCCAGAAGGAGAACCATTTACTAAAACAAAAAATTTCACAGTAGAGATGCACCATTCTACCCATTTAATCCAGCTAAACCCAAAACCCATCTTTCTTAGCACCGCAAGCAAGAACTTCCAATTTACATGATCATATGCCTTCTCTATATCCAACTTGCACAACACACCACCTTTATTGCTTTTCAGCCTTGAGTCCACAACCTCATTTGCTATCAAAATTGCATCTAAAATCTGTCTACCCTCCACAAAAGCATTTTGGGACTCCGTGATCACTTTGTCCATTACTTTTTTGAGTCTATTGGTCAACACCTTGGCTAGCAACTTATAGAGGCTGCCCCACAAGGCTAATCGGCCTAAAATCTTTCAGGTCTTCTACACCTCCCTTCTTTGGAACAAGAGCCAGGTAAGTAGCATTCAAAGACTTAACAAATCTGCCCCCCTCATGGAAGTCCCTAAAAAAACCTAAAACCTCAACCTTCACCACATCCCAACAAAAAAGCCAAAACGCCATGGTGTAACCATTCGGACCTGGAGCTTTGTCCTTGCCCAGATCTAAGAGAGTGGCGAACATCTCTTCTTCCAAAAAAGGAAGCTCTAGCCTCTCAACCTCACTGCTATCTATGCTCGCAAAGGACAACCCGTCAATATTAGGACGCCACCCCCCTTCTTCTAAAAAGAGGTTATGAAACGGCCCAACCACACTAGCTTTTAATTCATTCTCCTCGAAATACCAGCAACCATTCACTTTCACCTTGGAAAGCTAGTTCCTTCCACTGTGAGCATTTGCCATCCTGTGGAAGAATCTAGTGTTATTGTCCTCCTCCTTCAACTACACTTCCCTTGATTTTTGCCTCTAAGTGATTTCTCCCCTAGAACCCAATTCTTATAAGACTCCCTAGCCTCTTTTTTGGATTCAAACTCTTCCAGATTCAAGGCTGAACCTTTCTCCTTCTCATCCTAATACACAACCTGGCTGAGAGCTTCTCCCTTTCTAACCTCAATGAAACCAAACACTTCTTTATTCCAGGACTTCAAGACTACTTTTAAGGCTCTCAATTTTGCATCTAAAACAATGTTGAAGGTCCCAGTAAAATTAAAGCCCCCCCACCAATTCTTAACCTGATCTTTGAACCCCTCATCCTCCAACCACATGTTCTCAAATCTAAAAAGGGAGGGTCCCCTCCTCAAGCCTCCTCCATCGAGAAAAATGGGAAAGTGATAAGAAATTGGTCTGGTTAAAACAACTTGCACAGACCCATTATTGAGATTAGTTGTTTGTTCCACCCCTCCTAGTAAACGGACCCCCCTGTAGAGGAATGTCCCTCAACTCCAACTTCTCTTAACACTTCTGAAAATCTCCTCATAGTTGAAGATAACCTTTCTCCCCTACTACGCTCCCCAAGAAAATCTTATCATGTTGAAATCCCCATCTACACACCAAGGGTCACTCCATAAACCACTTATTGCCCTAAGCTCATCATAGAAGTTCTCCCTTTCCCTTTTGCACACCGGGCCATACACACTAGTAAACACCCATGAAACACCATCCTCATGGTTTTTTGAATCGGCGTTAAATTGAGAAGCAGTCGTTGTGACCCGCCCCTATGACTACGCCGCCACCGCCTTCTATGTCTTCTCCAGTGACGATAGAACTCACGTTATGTTCTGGGCGAGGTCCATCACTGTCTTTTCCATTCCCAATAGGCACTGTATCTCCTCTTTGATTTCTCCCACTTCCTTCTCTAGAGAATCCACCCGACCATCATTCTTTTTCTGAGCCATCTAGATCGATGGTTTGATACCAAATTGATAGGCATCTAATGGAGAAAAATTATTAGGGCTATTATTGAATTTCAAGAATTTCAAGAAAAGGGCCGAACTGGTAGAAGGATAGCTATTCGAGAGGCTATCACTCTCCTACCAGACTCACAGAACAACCAACTCTAACTAATTCCATCTTTTTTCCTATTTAAGCTATTCAGCCTGTGCCAAGATTGTTACATAGGCTGTCCTAAGACTGTTACAACTAACTGCCAGGTGGCAGCACACTTCTCTTCCCTTTTTTGGAATACACATAACGTATATGAGGCGTATTAGATGGATTCGTCGCTTTTTTCTTCTTTTTCTTTCCTTTTTTGTTTCATTTTGAAATTTAAGTTTTTTCTGGTTGCATATTTTGTTTATGGATCTCTAAGTAATATAGTGGACTTAACTGATTTTTCCATTATGATGATGATGATTGCCATTACTAATGCTGTTACTTTTTCTGTTACTGTTGCTATTATAATGGGTTATCATTTTTATTTATTTCTAAAAATTTGTGCTTAACTTTTTCTTTTGTTTGTTGGTGATTTCATTTGCATATATTTCTGCACTTTACTCTTTCAGGATATATCAAGATGCCTTCTTTGGACTCAAAGGCATCATCAAACATGGCCACCGATTCGTACTGACGCATTGACAAAGCCCATAGATTTATTGATGCTTAACAAACTCAAAGAATCCTATTGTCAGATTAAAGTGAGTTCTCCTAATTTCTTTTGCCATAGCTGATAATCTTTTATCTTCAATTCCCTTGATTAGCAAATAGGCATAATTTCTTTGTAGAAAGCAATTTATATTCATCCTAGATGTCATTTATTGGTGTCTGTTTGCTTTCTTGAATTGAAACATTCTGCTTTTGTTGATCTATATCTGCAACTTGGGAAATTTTCTTCAATTCAAATAAGTCCCCATCTCGTTTCAGTCTTGAATAAACAGTTGTATTGTATGTTTGAAATTTGAACTAGATTCTGAAACACCTGTCCAAATTTTATAGCAGCATTTTTGGTTGTGTATAACTGGGAAATACCATCTATCTATCCATCTATCTATATGCTTGCACTCATATAGCATTTAGGAACAAACTATCTATCTATCTATCTATCTATCCATATGAATGCACTCATATAGCATTTAGGAACAAAAGACTTGATGTTTGTAATGTAATGACAGGCTGTCTCCTATTGTTGTGTGGTTTCTGGCTTCTTGTTAGCTAATGTGTTAAACCTAAAATAGTTACATATTGTGGAAACTCATTAGGATTAACCCGATGGACAGTCCCTTTTTTATGTCGTCCAATTGCTTAATCTTTTACTTTTGTTTTCAAAGTAAAATGTTGGAAATGATCTTCTTGAGCTAATTATTGGGTTTGTTGGGGTGCAATTTTCATTTGGTGATAAGATATTGTGGCAGAACAGGGAAGCCCATTTGGTTCTTCCAATTTAGCTGCTATGTGTAATCTGTGTAACACATATCTTGGAACACAGAGAAATATATGGGGTTCTTATGCTATAAATTGTGCGTGATACTGAAGTGGTGGGGCTACTTAGCTGCTTTGTGTAATCTGTGTAACATATATCTTGGAACACATAGAAATATATGGGGTTCTTATGCTATAAATTGTGTGTGATACTGAAGTGGTGGGGCTGTGGAGTTCCAGCTATCATGTGACCACCATTTGGCAAGCTCTATGTTGATGGACCATACTTAGGCTTCAACACTGAAAGTTCAATAGTAAGTCCAAATATATGGAAATGTGTGATGTTATTATGAGGCGATTGTGCATGTTGTTAGTCAAGATTGCCACTCAAAGTGGATAAATTTGTTTGATACATCTAACGAAAACCCATATCCTAGTTTGATATTAGGCTAAATTGTCATAACATTTCCCTAACGTTGCCCTAACATTGCCCTTTTCCATTAGCAAAACTGGAGCATTTGATTGCTAAAGTATTGTCTAGGGATTAAAATATCGTGTTTCGGTGAACCTCAGCATGATATATAGGATAGAAATATCGAGGTACCGATATTTCGGTAATTTGTCGGGAATTTGGCCGATTTTTCAGAATTTATCGGCATTTTATCGATTTTTCTCGATATTCTGGAGCATGGGTCACACGGTCAAAGTTAAAAAATGTGCTGATTTTTCTATCGTTAAGAGGACTTGAACCCCAACCAAAAGGTTCAACACACACCTGAGCCAACCATTGGGGCAAGCTTGCCACTTGTTATATATATTGCACCAAATATAAATAGACTCAAACTTATCATATAACATAATATTAAAAGAATATTTTAATGAAAAATTTTCATTTAATTGATTACCAAAAATTTTAAAATTATCATGATAATTTTCTTCATAGTGTTTTTAATATCATTAATATATTAATTAAATATTAAAAATTATATATATATCATTATTTATTTTATATCAATTAATGCAATTGAATTAAATGGATTTTAATTTTAATATTAAATATATTTTTAAATTAGACATATTATAATCAAATATCACAATATTATTATCGAATAATATTTGATATAATTAATAATAAATGTACACTTATGAAATTTATATTTTTTTATTGACTCATACAATATTATTATGAAATATTATAAATTATATCATACTGTGAAAAGAGAGAAAAGGGAGAATCCCTAACTTTTGTTATTGAAAAACTGTTAATAATACACATTGGACTTGGGTATATATATACATGTTAGTGGGACCCACAATACGATAAGGAAAGAAAAGGAAAAGTAAATAACCTAAATAACTGTACACTATCTAACACTCCCCCTCAAGTTGGAGCATATATGTTATATGCACTAAGCATGTTACAAATGTATTTAATTCTAGGACCTCTGAGAGATTTAGTAAAAATATCTGCTAGTTGATCATTTGAATTGACAAAACTAGTCGCCACACATCCTGATGCGATCTTCTCTCTAATGAAGTGACAGTCAACTTCAATGTGTTTGGTCATTTCATGGAAGATTGGATTGGATGCAATATGCAAAGCGGCTTGGTTGTCACAGATGAGTTTCATTTGTTCATCATTTCCAAATCTCAACTCCCGAAGAAGATGTTTCAGCCATATGAGTTCACATGTTGCCAGAGCCATAGCTCGATACTCGGCTTCAGCACTAGATCTGGCCACTACATCTTGTTTCTTACTCTTCCAGGATATTAGGTTACCTCCAATAAAAACACAATACCCGGAAGTGGAATGTCTATTTGTGGGTGAGCCAGCCCAATCTGCATCTGTGTAACCAACAACCTGGGTATGACCTCTGTTCTCGTACAACACACCTTGGCCTGGTGTGCTTTTGATATATCGAAGAATGTGGATTACAGCATCCCAATGGCTATCACATGGTGACTATAGGAATTGACTAACAACACTTACAAGAAAAGAAATGTCTGGACGAGAAATGGTGAGGTAGTTCAGTTTACCTACAAGTCGCCGATATCTCTCAGGATCTCCTAAAGGCTCCCCCTGTCCTGGTATAAGTTTGACATTTGGATCCATAGGAGTGTCTACCGGTTTACAGTCTAACATACCGGTTTCTTCCAAGATGTCTAAAACATACTTCCTTTGGGAAAGAACCATACCGGAACTGGATTGAGCTATCTCAATCCCTAAGAAATACTTGAGTTTCCCTAAGTCTTTAGTCTGAAAATGGGTGAAAAGGTGTTGCTTTAGTTTCTGAATACCATTCTGATCACTGCCTGTAATGACGATGTCGTCCACATAAACTACCAGATAAATACACTACCCCGAAGAGTTATGATGATAGAAAACGGAATGGTCTGCTGTATTGCAGAACATGCCAAACTCCTGAACAACAGAACTAAAATGGCTAAACCATGCTCGAGGAGATTGTTTCAACTTAGAGGTGGAGAAGAACGGTGAGTCCTCAAAGAAAGTGACATCAGCGGAGAGAAAGTAGCGATGAGTCTCAGAGGAATAACAACTATAACCCTTTTGAAGTCTGGAATATCCCAAGAAGATGCATTTTGTGGCTTTGGCAGAAAGTTTGTCTTGTCTAGGAGTGAGAATATGAACAAAGCAAGTACAACCAAAAACACGAGGAGGAAGGAAATAAAGTGGTTGGTCAGGGAAAATAAGGGAATGAAGAATCTGATCGTGTAATACAAATGAGGGCATACGATTAATCAAATAACATGTTGTAAGAACAGCGTCCCCCCAAAAACGAAAATGAACATTACTATGGAGAAGGAGAGTACGAGTTGTCTCAACAAGATGTCGATTCTTACGTTCAGCTACCCCATTTTGTTGAGGAGTATGAGCACAAGAAGACTGATGAAGGATCCCATGTTGGGACATAAATGAAGTAAATGGTGTAGAAAAATATTCCCTAGCATTGTCACTACGCAACACACGAATAGAAATATTGAACTGAGTTTGGATTTCAGCATAAAATTTATGGAAAATAGAGAATAACTCAGCTCGATTTTTCATTAAAAATAACCAAGTACATCAAGAATAGTCATAAATGAAAGTGACAAAATACTGAAATCCTAAAGTAGATACGGTCCGACAAGGACCCCAAACATCAGTGAGGACAAGTTCAAAAGGAGACTTTGCCCGATTATTCAAACACTTTGGGAACGAGACACGAGTATGTTTCCCAAGCTGACATGACTCACACGCAAGCGACGACAAAGATGAAAAACGAGGGACCATTTTCTGGAACTTGGATAGACTAGGGTGGCCCAGGTGACTGTGGATGAGGAGGGGAGCATCAGTGGAAATGCAAATTGCAGGAGTTGAAGGCGAGGTGAGGTGATAGAGGCCTTGAGACTCACGTCCTATGCCAATCGTCTTCCCTGTACTCTGATCCTGCAAGGTCACAAATTTATCAGAGAAAGTGATAGAACAGTTAAAAGTGCGAGTTATTTTGCTGATGGAAATAAGATTAAAAGGACATTCAGGGGCCTAAAGGACAGAATGGAGAGGTAGGGAAGGGAGAGGATGAGTTAAACCAAAACCTTTAGCCATAGTTTGGGAACCATTAGCTAAAGTAACAGTAGGTAAGGCAAAGGTAGTAGTAATAAAAGAGAAAAGATCCTTATTACCAGATATGTGATCAGAAGCGCCAGTATCTAGAATCCAAGGTCCAAGAGAAGATGTGTGGGTAAGACAAGCAGAAGCATTACCAGTTTGGGCAACAGAAGCAACAGAAGCTGACTTGGTGGCCTGATAGCGGAGATAGTCATCATACTCACTGTCAGTGAGGGAAATACCATGAGATGTGGAGGAACTGGGAGGCTGAGGATCAGATGACTGGGCCACGTGGGCAGTGCGGGGAGGCCGCCCATGTAACTGATAACACCGATCACGAGTGTGGCCAAGCTTATTGCAATAGGTGCAATGAGGACGTTGGCCTCTACCTCGGTTACGACTGCATCCTCCTCGAGAGTTAGTTTGAGAAACTAACACAGAAGAATCTGAAGTGTTATCAGATGGCAAAGTCTGAGTGGAGGAGATACGGAGGAGGCGAGCAAACACATCATCCAAGGATGGAACGGAGGAACAGCCAAGAATCTAATCGCAGACGGTCTCAAGATCTGGATGGAGGCCAATAAGCGTAAGAACCATGAAGAACTTGTCAATCTGTATTCGTTGATCCCCAACATCAGTTGTAAGAGGCATCACGATCAAGAATTCCTCCTTAAGAGAGGCAATCTGGCCAATATAAGTAGATAAATCCATGTCTTGTTGTCTGACATTGACAATAAAAGAAGTCACCTTATAAAGACGTTGGATATCATTCGTGTATAGCCCTTTCGCCTAATTCCAAAATTTAAAGCATGTTTTGTAGGCCCGAAGATGAAGCAGAATCTTAGGATCAACCGATTGCCATAACACACTACATAACCGTGCATCTATTTTCCTCCATTGTACTCTGTCAACCTCAAGGATATCCGCCTCCTACGTAACAAGGTGATCCTCATAACCTTGACCCATAAACCAAAGCTCCACAGAGGCAGATCAGGACAAATAATTTTCACTGCCAACCAATTTCTCCGAAGTAATCATAGGAGATCCAGATATGATAGAGGAAAAAGTGGAACTTTTAGTAGCCATATCTACTTATCTGGAGAACGAAATATGTTTGGATCAAAAAGAGCCCTAATACGGCTTCAGATCGCGGCTGAAAGAAGAAAAATTGAGGATTCGCGGTTGTGAGAGACCAAATAGTAAAGAAAAACAAATGTGGCACTACTGGAAGGATAAGAGAACACTTCCTAAGACACGTGCAGGGCTCGGGGTAGAGAGAAAGTCACTGAAAGTCGCCGGAAAGGTTGTTTAGAGGGCCGACAGAGACAAAAAACCCAAAAAAATGCACTTGCAGGGCTCGGATGGTACAAACACAGATGGAGGGTGGCTAGACGGCGTCAGGCGAGGCTAGAGGTGGAAGCGCGTGGTCGGAAATGACTCCACGCGCCGACGTGTGAGGTTTAGGTCGTCGGCGAAGAAATGCGCGTGGCCAGTGCATGGCTGAGAATCTCCCTCCGGTGCTTTGAGAAAACTTGAAGATCTCCTCCTTGCGCACCTGATGGTATGGTCGGTGTTGGAAAAGGACTTCGTCGGAAAAAGGTCGCTAGAAAAGTCACCGGCGGTGAGGGTTTCTGATGGTGGTGAGGGTTTTCTGACGGCGATACGGTTGATCGGAAAGCTTTAGGAGATGGGAAAGGTGACCGGAATGAAACACAGTCATTGAAAGATTTCCCAGAATGGATTCACGGATAAACCGGAAATAATTAAGGTTTTTTTTCCCCTAAGCTCTGATACCATGTGAAAAGAGAGAAAAGGGAGAATCCCTAACTTTTGTTATTGAAAAGCTGTTGATAATACACATTGGACTTGGGTATATATATACATGTTAGTGGGACCCACAATACAATAAGGAAAGAAAAGGAAAAGTAAATAATCTAAATAATTGTACACTATCTAACACATACATATATCAATTTATTGAAAAAACTAACTTTAAAATATCTATTATACTTCTAATTTCATTTTTAAGAGTTTTTTCCTACATTTCTATAAGTTTTGATCAATTTTTGGTCCATCGATATTTTATGTCAAAATATTTACCAATATATTTATGATATATTCGTAAAATCGAAGTACCAATACTTTCATCTTTGGTATTGTCTAGTTCAGGAACTTAACTATCAATATGGTCATTTACAAGGTCAGAGAAGTGCCAACTCCATGTATGGAAGGCTTTGAGTAGTTAATTCTCCTTAAACTTATATTCTTACTTGTTTTGCCCATCTCTTGGTTCATTTATTTGAACTTTGATTTTATAAATGTACTTGAAGAATGTGTTTTTGGATATCCAACATCTTCTTTATGTTAGTGACAAGAGCTATGACTATTTGACCTATCTAGAACGACGATTGTTAATTTTGTTGACTCTCCCTTTCTCAAAATAAGTTGCTGATTCCCATAGTACATAATAAGTTAAATGTTATTAATGCAGTTTCTTTGGAAAAAGCATAAATTGATATATGTTAATTCTGCTCAATTTGGTGCAGGAGGGAGAATTAGATGTTGTTGCTGTAGTTCATTCTTATGAGAATGGCACACCAGCTGGATCTCACAAGACAAGACTAACTGCTCTCAACGTATGCTTCTTGAGATGAAAATCTTCTGCAGTTACTTTGTCTTCTTGAAATATATTCAGCTTGATAGTGTTGTACACTGGCTTTGCATTGATGACCTACCCATTTCTGCTGAGTTGGAGAACAAAACTAGGCACATAACTTCCTTTCGTTGCCTTGGACTATACTCATATGCGGCTGAGATGCATGTGACAATATATTAAGAACTTGAATATAGTTCATGTAATTGTGCATTCTTTTTCACACTATTGCATCATCACATCATCATGATCATCATTGTCTGGCCCTGTGGTATGCACTACATATGTTACTAACTTTTCAAGCTGTTATTTTGTATTTTTTGTTACTGTGCACATCTCATGGGCTACTAGTTCTGGGAATTTATGGTCAAATACTGGTCATGTGTCTTGATTTTTTTCTTTATCATTATCATCAGCTGCTTTGGACTGTGTTCTATGTATTGTGGCTTCCATTGTTTTTCTCTCTTACCTTTTGTGGTATGCAGTGTATTTGTCACTAACTGTTGAGCCCTATTGATAGAGGACAGCCTTAAAATGGTTGTCTACAATCAAATAGGAAGGCTAGGGCTTCAATCTTTTAGGATTTAAAGAGAGAAGTAAGGAATAAATATTATGGCTGTGGGAAAGTAAAATAAAATATAGGAAAAGAAAAATAAAGAAGAAAAGGTAGAAACCTTAAGAGTCTCTCTAAGGCCTTTTAGAAGTCTCAATTGGAAAAAAAGTAATAGCTTCTCACCTTCAAAAATTTTAAGGTATGCAAAAGAAAACCTTAATATTATTGATCATCAGCCATTTATCCAATTTTATATCAATTAGTTTTATTTATAGGCTGTTAAACACTAAAACCTGAATAAAATTATGAAAAAGTAAACCTACTGCATATATTTACTTATTAGGACTTTTATTTTTTTCCCCAAACTATTAAATCTTCTAGAAAAAGTTAAAAGAAATTAAAAACTTTCTTTTTAGAATTAGAAACTTCTTGTAATAAAAGTTTTTGATGAGGAAAATTTTTAGATTCTAAGGACTCAAATACAAACTTTTAAGAAAAAAGATTAATTAAAAAAAAATAGAAAGCTTAAAAACTATTTTAAGGAGAATTCTAAAACTTTCCAAATTCCTAATAAATCTCAACCAATTACTACTAATTATGATTCTAGAGAGCTATAAGATTACAAAATTACCTAAATATCCTTGATAAAGTAATTTAGGATTTTTTTTTTTATTTCTTTTGAGTAGATCATGGAGATTGATCCCCAACTTGAGGTATAGTGACTTTTCATGGTCAATTGAAATCCCGAGCGGTGCCTTCTACCCTTTCGTTCTATTGACCTTCACAAATCAATTTATAATGCATAGCATTGAAGTCTTCTTTAGACCTTTGTAAACTTGTTACTAGATGCAACCACCATTTGAGAAGTGTTCTTCAAGCTTATTATTTTGTTAATACATCAAAGGATTTCAAAATCTCTTTGAATGAAACACGATGTTGGAACTTGGCAATCTTTTTTCAAAACATGACTATCTAGTCTTCTATCAAACAAAAAAATTGTAGATGCAGTCCTTCCAATGTTCATTATGACACTAGTATAAGATTTTGGAATTTTCAAATCAGTTGTAACAATCTTTCACTTTGAAAATTCAAGCATTAGGTTTCCTTGTGCTCACATGAATCCCAAATAACCATCAATATGCATATAAGATATTTGTATGTACTCTTCAATATTAATCAAAACCTAGCTGAGATCGGCATAAAATTGCTTAGTGCATTGATTAATCCAAAGATCATGATCAACCATTCATATAAGTCATCCTTCCTAGGAGTTAGTAAAGAAACTCCATAAATACTCAAGTTTTCTTGAACAAAGTTTTTAGTAGTCAACTTATTGATTTGTTTTGTAAAGTCCATTTGTTCCTTAGGTTTCCTTGTGCTCACATGAATCCCAAATAACCATCAATATGCATATAAGCTATTTGTATGTACTCTTCAATATTAATCAAAACCTAGCTGAGATCGGCATAAAATTGCTTAGTGCATTGATTAATCCAAAGATCATGATCAACCATTCATATAAGTCATCCTTCCTAGGAGTTAGTAAAGAAACTCCATAAATACTCAAGTTTTCTTGAACAAAGTTTTTAGTAGTCAACTTATTGATTTGTTTTGTAAAGTCCATTTGTTCCTTGTGAAGTGTATGTTATTGTTTGGCTAATAAATTTGGGAAAGAAGAATTTGGAAGTAAATTAATAGCATCCTATAGGTTTTGCATAGGCAATGATTCACTCTTTATTACCTTAGGAATTGGATTACTAAAATCAACCAACAACAACTATTATGGTTCTATTAGCACTCTTACAGGTTGTTTTAGGATAGGTTTGATTACATCTCATATTTAAGATTCATCATTGAAAACTCCTTTCTTCTTGCTCACAATTTCAAATTACTTCTTAATGGGAGTATTTGATGGTTCTTTATGTTTCAAGGATGTTGATTTCTCCCTTGGTTGCTTAGATGATGGAATTTCCTTAATTTTTATGGAGAATCTTTTTATGCCTATTGCACACAATTGTATAAGTGTTTTCATAGCTATCATGTTGGACCCTTTCATCAAAAAGTCATGATCTTCCTAGTACAATATGAACAACTTTTATTGGAAAAACATCACATTATACTGATAGCTCAAAATTATTACAAAAATGAAATGTTATTAGACAAGGAGAGCTCATCAAAATAGGGTTGCAATCTATCCATACTATCTAATAGGGATTTAGATGTTTCTCCGTCTCTAGATTAAGCTTCTCAACTAGTTCTTGTGAAGTTATGTTGGAACTACTATCTATCTCAATAATCATATTGCATAGTCTCCCTTGGCAAGCAACATGAGTTTGGAAGATGCTACTACTTCGTCAATCCTCCTCTTCATTTGCCCTCAGCATGTTCACCAATGGTTATATAAAATAAAAAAAAATTGTAGCCTTCAATCATGGTCACATAAGTTGTTCTGTTTCGTAAGTAGTAGCTTTAAGTCGAGAACTTTTGCTCTGATACCAAAACTGATGTTGGACAACTCTAGGATGATCATCTATAATTAAATAAGTAGGCTAGTGCTTCAGTCTTTTAGGGTTTAAGGAGAGGAACGATGAATAAAAACTATGATAGTAAGGAAAGGTAAAATAAAAGATAGGAAAAGAAAGATAAAGAAGAAAACAAAGTCAGTCGCAGATGAAGCTCTCGTTGCCGAAGCCAATAGGTTCCAAGGCATGGATCCTAGGGTTTATTCTATGGGGGGAGGGTGTTCTTCTTTTTCTTGTCCTTTCTCGGTGGTGGAGCCCCAAGATGAAAGACTGTTGGATCTCATGGGGAATGAAGAGAAGGATCCTTTGGGTAAGGGGTTGGTGGGTAGGGCTGAGGAGATGGAGGTCAAAAAAGCATTGGAGGCCCACAAAGGGTTGGAGGGGGAGAAGCTTAGCTTTGCAATTATACCTAATAAGTTTGCCGAATTCAGTAGTTCTCTGGGGTTGCTGGTGGTGGGGTTTGAAAAGGAGATCACTGTTCTTTTGAGGAAAATGGAGTCAAAGAAAGGAAGTGGGATTAAGTTCCCAAGGGGAAGTAGGAAATCTTTGTCTTCTCATCTAGAGAGGGAAATCCGAAAGCTTGAAATGTTCGGTGAATTACAATTGCTCTCCTCTCTCAGTCAGGGGGAAAAAGGGAGCAATGGGGATTCAATTCTCCCACTTTGAAGTCACGGTCTTCTTCCTCAGTTTGCATGGTGGCTTGCGCTTTTAGAAGGGCTTCGGGTGGCTTGTCATCCTTCTTAGGGTTTAACTAGTTTTCTAGCGGGTTGGGTTAGGTTGTTGTATGGGTGGTTTATATCAGCTCTGCCCCTTTTTCTCTTGCTAGCCTTTGGGCCTTTTTTGTATACTCCATGTGTACTTGGCTGCGCTTTTTGCTAGTGCTATTTAATATATTTTCCTATTTACATATAAAAAAATAAATAAATAAATAAGTAAAAACCTTAGAGTTGCACTAAGACCTTTTAGGAGCATCACTAGCTTCCCAACTGTAGTAGAAGTGACTACACCGTGTTATCTCACATGTTTATGCCATGGCCTTGGATTTTTGCATGTGCACTTGGCCCAGCAGTGATGCTGTGTTTCAACTTTTTCATGCTTCTGAGTTGTTTCCCAAAAAAATATGATACTCTGCATGATTATGATTGTGTGTCAGTATTGAGAGTAATATTTTTAGTTAACTGGAAGTTTTTAAGTAAAGGATATCTCAGGATATTACACATTGCCTTACTTTGCTGATGATGAAGGTTCACAACTGACTAATTTCTCCCAATGTGAAAGTAAACTTTTATTTTAGTTTTGATGTGTCTTCTTTGGTAGCGTTTATTTGTAAGCATGTATATGTAAATATTACCAGAAACTAATTCAGACTAATAGGACTTAAACCTGCAACAATCTGAATCTGACTTTAATTCCTTATGTTACCCTTAACAAAGACCCATCACCTTTCTGTATAGGTAGAATGAGTTACCCTAATTAACCTGACTATTGGCTTTTCATGTTGGTTCTATTTGAAACTACAATATATCTGGTTTTGCAGAGACAGCAAAATTGGAACCTTATTCAGTATCTCTGGAGCTTCTTTTACACGGAGAGCGCCCCTGTTTTGCAGTCTTTATTATTTTCTTCTAAGTAATTAAAACACTTTTATTTTTTGATCTCTGATTTGTTGTAAACTGTGCTGCCTTCATGTTACCATCTACTTACACAAATTTATGCTGAAGAGTAATATTGTTACACTAGAAACTTATAATGCCTATTTGAAGTTTCATTTTTCTTTGAAGTAAAAAAAGAATAGGGTTCTAGAATGCAATTGATTCCTGATAATTTTATATAATAGGTTCCCCCTATGGGTCTGTTCTACCCTATGCTCTTGGTTCCAGATGTTTATCCTCCGCCACCCCGTTCATGGTGAGTGACCACCCTCATCAAGTTTTGCTTCTTTTAGCTGTTAAAATAGGTATGATGAATTACTTCCTTCCAAAATGATTATACTTCACCAGGTTTCATGACTATGAGGATATGCCGGAAGATACATGGCATATAGAATTTCCCAGAAGAACTGACATGTCAGATGGTTTATTTGCTGGTGTCAATGGTGGATTATCAATGTGGGACAATTTCCCAGTTTTTCCAACTAAACCAAAGAGAGAAGAAAAGGTTGGCCTTGCTGAAGCTATCACAAGTAGCATTCTTTCAACTGGTGGGTCTCCATATATTTACTCTTCTTTGATATGGTAAAGTTTGATGTGATACCACAGTTACCAGAGTAGGGAGTGTGATAAATGTGGTTCAAAAAAATGTGGGAGGCAGGAAAGACAAAGATTATTTAGAATAAAAAAAAGAGAGAGAGTGAGAGAGGCACCACTTACACATTTGTCACAAGCATTCTTAAGAAAGCTCTTGAAAGTTTCCCAAGAATTTTTAAAAGTTTTCAAGAGGTTTCCCCTAATCTTCCACTAGTTTCATTCTAGTGAGGTTATACCACTTATACTCCTCTTAAGACAAGACACTCACACATTTGTCAGGAATGTTCTTAGAAAAGCTCCTAAAAGTTCCACAAGGATTTTTAGAATATTTTCAAGAAGTTTCCTAGTGGTTTTCCCTGATCTTCCACATGTCTCATTCTAGCTTTGGCATTGGACTTTCAGAAAGTGGGTTTCCAACCTAAGACTTAAGTTTCCACGAAACTATTTATGATTCTAATTAAGCTGTCTGGTACCGTGTTGACAGGGCGTATAGACCTCCAGAGAAAATTATTTTGTAGCATGCAACTGGTGAGTTTGGAAGCTATGATAAATTGTTATATTCCAATATTAAATATTCCTTTATCTCTGAAAAACTGATGTAATTCTGTGCTTTAGATTGGTGGAGTTGCTTTGACTAGTGGTCTTATTTCTGCAGTGGAGGAGAGGTTTGTTCAACTTCTTGCTTTTAGCATTAAAAAATATAATTATATGAGTAAGATATACTCTTTGTTATGATATTTCTTGTGAAAAAAAGGGGTGAAGAGGTATGTAATCTGGGTCCCAACAAGGGGAACACATTAGAATGAACACTCACTGTGTCCATTTGGAGTGTTGCTTTATTGAATGAGAAGATTACTTATTTCAGGATAAATTGTCGGTGTAACTCCCATAAAATAGAAGAAAGGAAGTCGTTGGTTTGTTGGTCTTACTTTGGCAACCAGTTTGCTAGGTTGCATGTATGGCAATTCAAATCCATGGAGTTGATTGACCATGATTGTGACGTTGTGTGAGTCCATGGACCTACCAAGCTGATTTATAGGTTTTACCCATGGAAAAAGTGTTGCCAGGATGGTGTAATTGGAGTTCTGTTCTGCAATGAATTGACCAACATGAGTACTTCATGCCATTGAGATTATAAACCCTGAAGTGTCCCATTGTAAGATTCTAATAAAAACTGCATTGAGGAAATCCATGGCAAAAGCAAATGGAAGTTGTAATTCATAACTTGGCTATGTTATCTCATGTTCACAAGTAGATGCTGTGTTTTTTTACTTGTAGCAATTAGGAACATTTTGTTGCTGTATCTTGATGCAGCCGGCTCAACTTCAATGTGGACTTGTCACCACTCATGTGAAGTAAAATATAAATGTTAATTGTAGTTATACCATGTTTGTTAGAAATGGTTCCATAAAGATATCGAAGCTCTTGGAAATCCTGTGAAGATTGGATTCCTTCAACTTGTTTTAATTCCATTCCCATGCTTATGGGAGAAAAGAAAAAATGAATTCATATATTAGAATCTTAAAATGCTACTGAAGGACACTTTAGACTCCTCCATTCCTATTTAAAATACATTGGACATGTTCAATTTCAGGGGAGCTTCAAACGCCCTGAAAGGTTTTTTTGCGGATAAGTCATATTGATCACTTTTTATTGCAGAGTTTTACATGCAATTCCTTCAAATGAAGCAATTGATACCGTTGAGGTTAGTTTTCATGTCTAATTTTCTTATTTTAAATAGCAGCATATGATTGTGATCTTTTGTCAATGTGGTAATTTTTTAAGTTTGTGCTTATTATGTCAATATAGTACCTTTGCAATATTTATACATGCTTGTGTGCATTTCTCATCCTTCTTATAAATTGAGTTGTAAATTGAAGTGGTTCTGTTAATTCATGGCGTTCTTCATCTGTATGTTATTCATTTATTAATATGGGAATTGGTTGTCATATTTAGAATTAAACTTTTTCTAAACCTCTAAAAGAAACTTTTTGATGGGAAAACTGCCCCATAGAAGTATAAATCATAGTCTTACAGATGGGATGCATAGAACATTCTTGGTTTGATATGAATAATTTCATAAGCTGAACGTATCACAGCCTTTCTGCCTATGGTGATTCCACTTGTATCTTAGATATTATTCTATTTTGTCCTTATTCAACGGGTGGTTTCTGATTTTGATATTAGCTAACCTTAATGTATGTTAACAGGTTTTGCAATCAAGAACAAATCCGACCTTTGTGTCATGGAAAGGTGGAGCAGTAAGTCAAGCACTCTACTACCATATTGTTAATTGTTATTTGTCGTCATATTTCATTTTTCCTGTAAATGTTCTGTTAAAGTTGAATCTGATTTTTGAATTACCACAATAACTTGAATCTGACTTTTGAAATACTACCACTGACTGCATTAAGTGTTTATTTTATGCGTTGGTGAAAATTTCCTTTATACATTTAATCTAAGTTTTCTTAGGAAACTAATCTTCTTTGAGCCACTTTATCCAAAATGTGGTTGTGAATATGAACATTATGATAAAGATACATAATCTGTTTGTGATGTGAGACAATTAATAAAGAGATAACTCATCAATACTTCTTGTCACAATTGATTTTAGGAAATTTATTGTAATCTAGTTTTATGTAACAGCATGTCCCCACCTTAGGGGAGGCATAAAGATGTGCAGTGTCGTTTCACAGTGATTGGGCATCTTGATCAAACTTACTTGTTATTAAAATTAGGGAATATCCAGTGGAAACATTTGTTTTCTTTTTTTGAGTTCTATTTCTTGTCAGTTTGTCTTAATACCCCACAAAGGCTGCTCTTAGAAAGGATCAGTTTTTAAAAGGCTATTGAGGCTTACGCCTTGAGGCTTGCCTTAAGGTGAGGCTATGCAAATTAGCCTTGAGGCGAGGCTATGTAAATTAGCCTTGAGGCTATAGCTTGAATGGAGGGTAATCGAGGCTTAAGCCTCACCTAATTGAGCCTTATTGTCTTAAGGTTATATAGCCTTGAGGCTATTGAGGCTTAAGCCTCAAATATTCAATACGTTTTAATGGGTTTAGGGCCTTTATGGGCTTTTTGTATACATTTGTTAAGAGGTTTAAGCCTCAATATTCATTGGTTGTAATGACTCGTGCTTCTATAGGGTTTTGATATTGAATTATAAATTTAGTGTTGCATCCAATATTAAGGTTAAAAAATAAGAGCTTAGTTAGCTACCAATTAACTCTTGAAAGACATGAAGGGGAGAGATTGGGAAGAAGAAATAAACAATTGTTAGTCACTATAGTGACAAAGATTATATGTAATCATTATGTTATTATTGATGGATAGAGAGAAAAAAAATCACTGTAATTAATGGATAAAAAAGAAATATGAGTTGACATTAACATTGATGGAGAGGATGGTACAACAATTGAATATAATTATGATTCATTGGAGGATCCTACTAGTGATAGTGATGGTAGTTTTGAAGATTATTTGATAAATGTATGATAGGGAGTTGGATTTTAGAAGAGAAAAAAAAAACTATTTAATTAGAATCTATTGAAAATGAAATACAATTAATTTTATTATTATGCAATTTATGGTTTTCTTAGTATTTAATTTTCATGTTATTTTATTAGTATTTTTCTTATTTTTAATATTTTTTATTTTTATTATCATTATTGTTTTTAAGTTGATGCTTACGCCTTGTTTCGCGTTGAGGCTTATGCTTCGCCTTATTTGGGCAAAACACCTTGGGACCGCCTTAAGCCTTTTAAAACATTGGAAAGGATCCATTTAAACTTTGAACTTTGTAGTAGTTAAAGGTTAAAACCAGCATTCTCTATTACAATGTGGAGACATCATCAAATGTGGGTTTTTTCACTGTCAGTTTTATTCTTCGTTATTGGCCATAAATAATTGGATGTTACATATTAGCTAGCTTCTTTTCATCCTGTTTCTTAGGCTATGGTGGTGCAACCATTAGAGACATGCTTGCACTTTTCACCTGTGGTTGAGTCCACTTAGCATTGATGGGAAGCTTCCTCTTCTTGCACTCACCAAATTTTTTATTTAATTGAAAATATAATATTTCTTATAACTGATTATTTAACAATGCTGTCCTATATATATATAAATGGAAAATTCATTGTTCTCCTAGGTTATAAAGATGATATAAGGTCTGTCATTTTCATTGGTGGCATGAAGGTATGACACAGTACTAGTCAATTCAATTAATGTGATCCCTAGTTATGTAATTTGTGGTGTTCTGAATGAACATTAACCACCTACGGAAACTTAATAATTTTTCTACAAACAAAGATAAATGAATGCAAAAGGAAGTTGCCTTTAATGTTATAAATAATTTGAACTTTATATACTGATGAATCTGTTTTATTTTTGAAAAAAGAAAGACGTTTGTTGAGTTGGTTTGGGCAATGGTGACTGGTTGGAACTTTAATATGTTTGAATTGAGTGCTGCTACCTATTTGAGTGATAAAAACCCTTGATTCACCACAAGTGAGTATTTATCTGTTCTGACTTTCCATATTTTCCTGATGACCACATCCTCTTTCTCATGACAGATTCTTGGCATTCTTGATTTTGGTCGTGATGCTTGGATACATAGGGAGGACTGGATTCGCAGGGGGATTCATGTTGGAAGTGGCAGAAAGTACAAGGACTCCTATTATCTTCAAGCACAGGCAATGTGTTACATAAATTCCTAAAAAAGGGTGATGGATACCACACCTGTATTATAATGAAAGTTTTGACTCATTACAAAATAAGAAGGGAGGACATGAAAAAGGAGAAAGTAGTAGAACTTGATCTAGTTGCTTTTGAATACGACACCACATAATTAGAGAGAACTATTAGTCTTCATGATCAGTATTTGATTTTGAAATTTTTATTTTTAAATTGATTGGCAGATTGGTTCTTTTTCATGTGTTTCCTCTAAACATGATATTGGTGAAGGTTCAAATTATAGAGCATCACACACATGACTAGTTGTGTCTTAAATACTTTAGTGAAAATCAGACTTACATCGAATTGAAACAATACTTAACTTGATAGTAAATTTTCTAGATGGTACCCCCTATTTTTTAGAAAAAAGGGGGAAGAATTATGGTTTCTTAGTCAAATTGTATACTAGGTTATTTCTTAATTGGTCATTGTTACAGACTTAGGTTTTTTCTAAGATTATGTGCTATACTTAGACAACTCCAGTCACTTGACGTTGCTAAGTGAACTTCATTCTTAACTTGTTATGCTAGTAATGTTACATGACTTGAAAGTTAGATGTGTAACGAAGACAACACTCAGAAAGGGAGTTTTATATTGCATAAAAGCTTTTTATAAAGGGAGTTTTATATTGCACAAAAACTTTTTATAATGCTAAAAGCCTTTCAACTGTTTGATGTTTTGGTATGAGATCATTTCCTATTTATGCAAATTCAAAAACTCTTTCGAATCCACTAAAGTTTCCTATATCTCTAGAATTCTTTAGAAACCCTTACACAAAACGTGTTAAATATATGCTAAAGAGTTCTTTGGAACTCCTTAGAATACTACACACATTTTCCCTTTATTTTTCATTCTTGTGTAGAGACTATGGGCATTTTTAAACTTCTTTAGAATCTTTCATACTTCTCAATTAATATGTCTATAGGATTCCAAAAGCTTTTTGCTTTTAAAGCTTTAAGACGGGTCATTTGGGAGTAGGGATGGTAACGGGGTGGGTTTGGGATAAGGCACCCCTATCCCATTCCTGTCCCAAACTCGAGTTGGGGCATGTTGATAAGTACCCATCCCCGTTCACATAAAAAATGAAAAAACAATCCCACATGTCGCAACTCATATATGTATTTTTGTTTTGATGGGATATTCCCAAAACCAACAATATTACATCAATCCACATAATCCTCAATTTTCATAATTTTTATGCCTATACACTTTTATGAAAAACAAAAAAACACAAAATCCTCAATTTCACAATTTTCATGCCTATACACTTTTATGAAAAAAAAAAATACCTCAAATATTTTGAGATATTACAATGGCTTTTAGAAAGAAAATATTGGGAAAAAAAATGAATGAGTTTGAGACAGATTCACACTTGGAGCAATACGAGATAAAGTTGATTATCAAACCAAAACTCAATTTAGGAAGGAAAGAAGATCCAAAATTTCCAAAAAAATCAAATATTTTTACACAATTCAATTGAACAAAACCCTAAAATATAACTAGAGTTGAAAGCCCAATCAAAACAACTTGAGAAGATGAGAGGGCTTGGTATGTAGGTTGAAGGCTTTGGCACTTAATGAATGTTGAAGTTGTCATTATTACAATGGAGCCGATTCCATTTCTATTTGAACGTTTCTCAATGTTGTTGCTCTTCTTGGATTCATCCTTGAAGATGGATTTCTGAAGGTTGAATTAGAAAGGGGCAATATGCTGAGACAAAGGAGAGCGATGAGAATAGAGAAGCCACTGATCTATTATCACGCAAAACTGTCATTGGGAATATAACCTTTTAACAATAATAATAATTGTTCTCAGGTTTTCTTATAAATAAATTTTCTTATTAATCTATAAGTAAATAATCAAAATCATAGATTTATATGAAAAATAGGAATAGGTTATTTTTTAGGAGAATTTAAATATATAAATTTGACGATTATTTCTTCTTCAATTGGAATTAAACAAACCATCTGTTGGAACTCAACAATGGCAGAATTGGGGGTGCAGCAGTACAGGAGTACACTTAATTTATACGGATATAAGATCAGACAGATGCCACAGATGTTCACGACCTTCGCAGCGAATGATCATCAAACCGAGGCGGTGCTGAACAATTTAAGACAGTTTTTGATAATATTTATGGTTTAATAACAAAGCAAGGAAATGACTTTGATTTCTCAAAGCCGTGGCGCCACAACGGCCCTATGAGACAATCCCAGCAGTCCGCATACTTCGGGATGCATCGCTTTCCTGATCTCAGCATACACCTCGCCGTTCCATTTACGACCGCTCAACTGCTCCGCCAGAAGCACCGCAGCCTTCACCGTGCTCTCCGCGCTATCGTGCGCCGAATCCACAATCCCCATCCTCACTGCCTCCTCCGCTTTCACCTTTTTTGCTCTCAACATCACATCGCGTCTTGCAGCCGGATCGCTGATCTTGGACTTCATCATCGCCATGAAGTAGTCGGGGAAGGACAGGCCAATGTCCAGCTCGCTCATATACAGCACGCTTCTGTCGTTCTTCATGAGAACGTAGTCGTGGCTGATGGCGAGCATAAATCCGGCGGCGGCGGCGTGACCGGAGACGGCGGCTATTGTGGGCATCGGGAGTGAGAGCAAATCAGCGACGATCGGCTTGAAGCAGTCGAGCAAGTGGCTGAGACGGTCTCGGAAACTGGAGGATCCGGCGGCTTGGGCCCAGGCGAGGTCCAAGCCGTTGGAGAAGAATTTTCCCTGGGCGGTGGTGATGAGAGCAGAGCCAGGAGTGGCTTGGGATTTAACCTGAGCAAGAGCGGATCTGATGGAGTCGAAGAGCGTGGGGCCTAGTCGGTGTTCATTGTCGCCGGTTAGGGTTAGGAAGAAGAGATTGCCCCGCTGCTCTAAGGTGCACATGGTGGTCGTGGTCAGCGTAGTACCTCTTGGGATTTGCAATGTTTCCTCCTTATCGCAATCTCAAATAAGAGTTCTCCCGGAGGTCAACGGGAGAAAAAATTGAAATTTACGCCCGTGTCCAGATTAAGGGTATTTTAATAATTAATGATAGATAATAACCTTCAATTTAATTTTTATATTTTATTTAAATTTTAGATTTAAATATACGAATCTTTAACCAATTTTTGAGCCAATGGCCCAAAATACAATTCTCCTAGTAGTTATCCGAGGGAGTGATGGAAGCTATGGTACAAAAGGCTAAAGAATTCCAAAGGGGACTTGGCTGAATATGATTGGGTAATTAAGGCAAGAGGGACGTCAGAGACAAAGAAAATATTGGTGGCCATCCCAAATTGTTGATTACGGGTGTGACCTAAGCACGTAAATTGTTGCAGAGTTGAACTACCCATTTTTAATAAACATACAGGCCACAGGGTAACTACAAACAAAAACTCATTTCCTGTCCGACGAAGAGAAAATCTATGAAAATCCCATGTAAGTAGTCGTATGAGTCACGGGAGTTGGGGTTTTGATTATTTAATTTTCCAAATTAGTGAGAGAGAAAAAACCTGGAGGTTATTTGAGATATTTTATTTTTTGTTTTAGGTTCAAAACTAATTTCTTCAATAAAAAATAATTTTTGAGAATTTATGTTAAAAATAGAGTATTTTTTTCTAATATATTTTAAGTTATGTTAAAAAAATATAGATGAACAAAATTTAATTTTAAAAATATAAAAATGGAATTACAATATTTGAAGTTCTTAAATAAATTTTTTATTTTAAAAAATCATAAACCTGTTTTTAAAAATTATTTTAGAAAACGTTTTCAAACAAAACTTGAATTTTCCTAAACTTTCTTAGCAAATGGGGGGATTGATCAGACTTCGCACCAACACGACGTGACTTCTTGGTTTTTTTGGATGCTGTCCTTCCCTACCGCTAGTGTTGACCATGCAAGTCTCGATCTTCTACGGCCAAGAAAATCCAAGTAAAAATCGGCAGATCACAATTTCTATTTTTTTAAAAAAAAAAAAATGCTAAAATCACCTCCGGAAAAGAGAAGATTTCTTTAAAAAAAAAAATCAATGGGAGATATGGTCACTTGAATAAACGATTTCAAAAAAATTAATTTTAAAGAAAAAAATATTTTCATGCTACATATTTTCTTATTTTTAAAAATAAAATTATTATAAATATATGTATTATAAAATTAATTCATTTTGATAAAAAATATTTTAAAAATAATATTAAAATTTTGATAAAAAATATTTTAAAAATAATATTAAAATTATAACACCATTAAAATAGGGACGGATTAAAAATAATTGTAAAACCACAGTTACTAACTGTGGTTTTAAGGGAAATTATAAAACCACAGTTACAAACTGTGGTTTTAAGGATACTTCTTTAAGAGAAATTATAAAATCACAGTTTGTAACAGTGGTTTTGGGTTGTTTTGATAAAAAAAATATTGTAAAAATAATATTAAAATTATAACACCATTAAACAATTTGTAACTGTGGTTTTAAATCCTTAAAATCATAGTTAGTAACTATGGTTCTAAGAGAAATTCTAAAACCACAGTTTGTAACTGTGGTTTTAAGGAAATTTCTGTAAGTTTTAAAATCACAGTCACCAACGTGACAAAAAAGACTACTTTGACAAATATTTTCAAATAGATATTATTCTTATCATTTTTTTTTATAAATAAATTATTTTGGTCTTAAACTCAGCCTGCTGAGACTCAGCTTTTGCAAACCCAAGGACCAAGGTCGCGCGGTGCGTGAGAGGAGTGTGCCCGAAAAATCGGTCATAACGCCGAAATTCAGAGGAAAATACGGAATATATCGGTGAAATTCTCACTTTTTTATTATTAAAAGATTTTTAAAAAAAATTACAGTATAAATAATCAAAATGATGAAAAATATTTATATCAGAAACGATTTATTTTTTTCAAAAAGAAAAAAAAAAAAAGAGGTTAGATTTACGATTTGCGATTATTTGACCAATTAGAATTTATAAAATGATCAATTCAACAATCAATACATATGCCACGGATGTCAAATGATCATGGTGACAACCTTCCAGGCGTGGTGATGCCAGAATACTCTTCCGGTGGAAGAGTGCTGATCAATTTATGACAGTTTTTTTTATAATATAATTGTTTAATAACATAGCAAGGAAATTACTTCTCAAAGCCGTGGCGCCACAACTGCCCTATGAGACAATCCCAGCAGTCCACATACTTCGGGATGCATCGCTTTTCTGATCTCAGCATACACCTCGCCGTTCCATTTACGACCGCTCAACTGCTCCGCCAGGCGCACCGCAGCCTCCACCGTGCTCTCCGCGCTGTCGTGCGCCGAATCCACAATCCCCATCCTCACCGCCTCCTCCGCTTTCACCTTTTTTGCTCTCAGCATCACATCGCGTCTTGCAGCCGGATCGCTGATCTTGGACTTCAGCATTGCCATGAAGTAGTCGGCGAAGGTCAGGCCAATGTCCAGCTCGCTCATATACAGCACGCTTCTGTCGTTCTTCATGAGAACGTAGTCGTGGCTGATAGCGAGCATAAATCCGGCGGCGGCGGCGTGACCGGAGACGACGGCTATTGTGGGCATCGGGAGTGAAAGCAAATCAGCGATGATCAGCTTGAAGTTGTTGACCAAGTGGTTGAGACGGTCTCGGAAGCCCGAGGATCCGGCGGCTTGGGCCCATGGGAGGTCCAAGCCGTTGGAGAAGAACTTGCCGTGGGCGGTGGTGATGAGAGCAGAGCCAGGAGTGGCTTGGGATTTAACCTGAGCAAGAGCGGATCTGATGGAGTCGACGAGAGTAGGGCCCAGTCGGTGCTCATTGTCGCCGGTTACACTACAAGAAAAAAAGCCTTCGTTGATAGTTTTTCACTATCAATGTAAGGTATATGTAGGTTATTGTTCATATATGTTATCTATGTCAGTGTCAAGAAAAGTTTAAAGGTAACTTGACATATACATATGTTAAGATTTTCTCCATTTTTACAAATGATTAAATCTTATTAGTATGTGATATGTCAATGTTTCTTTTATATATGTTAAGGTTGGATTCAACTTATATCAAGATTACTTAATCTTATGTCAAGGTTAACTCACTCTTTTGTTAAGATTAGTCCTACGAATGTCAAGGTTAGATATCATATATGTCATGATTAACCCCACATATATCAAGGCTTTTAGATACATATGTCAAGGTTAAATTTTATATATATATCATAATTGACTTATATATGTCAATGTTTGGTATCACATGTCTTGGTGGGCACCATATATGTTAAGGATAGGTACCACTTGTGTCATGATTGCTCCCATATATCTCAAATTTGAGTATAATGTATGTCAATGTAGGGAATAAGTACAACTGTCAAGATTCCCTTTGAAAAATTTTAAAATTATTTTTTAATATGAAAAATTGTACCTGTTTCCATGTATAATCAATTTGATATTATTTAAGAATGGTAATGACAATCAAATTATCATGATTTTACATATAATCAAAACATATTTAATATACATTTGATTATTAATTAAAGCACAAATGAACTTGTTTAAAGTTGTCCCCAATTTCTCTATATAGAAGAAACTCATAATATACAACAAAATTAAAAACAAACTATAAGACAATATACATAAACTTAAATTAAGTTGCTCATGTATATATCTACAACCAAGTCTCTTGCCTCCATCTCTCCATCTTGAAGCATTACTTTATAGGAAAGCCTTAAATTTCCAACACCCAAACTTCGAATCTGTAGCAAAAAATATAGAGCATATTAACAAATTAAAAAGAAAAATGTATAATGAGGAGCAATCAAATATCAAGCTTTATGAAGAATTTTAATAGCAAGCTAGCCACTACACCTTTATTAGACAATAATAGATTATTTCTTAATAACACTGGTAAACAAACCAACTCTCAAATATTAAAATATTGATATAGCAAAAACATGTGGAGGCTAAACCTAGGAGCAAAACCTAAAACAAAAATCATTTTAACCTAATGAAGTTATTGTTTTGATCCAACCTCAACCAAGATATTTAACTATTTAGATCATTATTATGATTTTTTTAACCTAACACTTTCCCTGAAATGTCCAAGGTTTCCATCAAACTATACAAGTCAAAGATAGCAAATGTTGCATTTGGTTGCTTAGAAAGACCAAGAAAAAAATGACAACACAACCAGCTATAGTTTACCAAGCTCTACAAAAAGGTACATGAAAAAAATAAAAATGACATCATATTGAATGAGGATAGGAACAATAAATGAACAAATTTAGCAAGAACTAAAACAACTCCAAATTTATGTAAATGCAAACTATACTTGGTTTCATCTAAAACTGCTCATTTAAGGTTTTTTTTTCAATTATTTTTCTATACAAAAAGAACTTATCCTTATAAAATCTGAGGAACCTTCAAGAACTTGTCTTTCCACATTTGGAGCTTGGAATTTGAGGACAATAAAGTGGTGTGTGCTGAAAGTGAGTGAAGCTTGTTGAGTTGTGTGTGATGAGAGTGAAAATGTGGCTGATGTGGGCATGTTCATAGTGGCATCATGGCTGCAAGTGAACAAGTTGATCATCATAAAACCAAACAACCAAAATGATATCAAAGAAAAGAAAAAAAAATCAAAAAGTCAATTTCACACAAAGCCTTAATTCATGTGGTCTCCAAAGGCTTGAATTAGGTGATGAACATGAGAAGATTTTAAGAAAAACGATTTGAGATTCTAACAAAGATTAATAGAAACTAAATTGCTAACAACGCTAATGAATTCACAACCAAAGATAGGGAGAATCACTAACAAATTTCTACATGAAATCACAACTAAAAAGAGAACACATCATGATCCAATTTTCAACATGAATTCATAATTAAAAAGGGAAGCATATCTCAATCAGATTCAACAATCTATGTGGCCTCTAATATCCACACCTAATCATGGTAAAATCTCATATTTAAAAGATGCAAAAGACTATGAAGAAAAAGATGAAACCACAAACTATAAAAATAAAAAAAAAATAAAAAAAAAGTTCCAGCAACTTACCTCAAAATCCTCTTCAAAGTTTAGTGATGTATCTCTTTAAAACCCGATGCATGCTGATGGTGTCTTCAATGGCTGATGCATGTTGATGGTATTTCAATGGCTGATGCGTGTTGCTTCAATAAGCAACCTGGTGGTCTCCTTCTCTATGCAACTATGTGTGCCTCCTTCATCAGTTTGGCTAGTGTGTGTTCTCCAAAATTCAGCTGGTGGTGTTGTTCTTCACAAGCTTATGCAAATTCTCAAAATTCAGCAATCTAATGAGTGCTTGTGCTAGCAATCTGGTGGTCTCAAAATCTGATGGTGTGATCATGTGCTTGTTGAGTTTCGTCTCATAGCCATGCACTATCAACTTACCTCTCCACCATTAACAGTCACACACAATCAGCTTGCAACCCCACGAATCTCATGCTCTCAACCATTAACAACCATTCTGTGTTCAACTTTTCTTCCCAAATTTCTGGTTGTTCTCTCAATTTTCCAAGCTGATCTGTGCCCTCAATTCTCCCATAATCTCTCTTCACTTAGCTCCATCTCTCCTTCCTTCAAGACCGAATTCAGTTTCACGCTTTGTCCACTAAAGAATTATGCCGTGTGATATTCTCCCTTGAAGAAAAATTCACTTCTCCCCATTTTTCCTCCCCAACTGTATTCAGTCCTCCCCAAAGTTCTAGAGACTTCCCTCTAAAAATTCTGATCACTTTCATTCCCTCCAAAATTCAAATCTGTCCACTAATAGTCACCTCTCTAAAACCTTCTCATCCTATTCCCTCCAAGCCAAAACCATGCACTAAATCCATGTGACTCTAGAACATTCTGCCACCTTCATTTTTTCCACAAACTGAGCACCAAACAGCCTCCATTCTAGAAAAATCTGATGCTCACAACAATCCCCACCGTGTGCACAATCAGCTCAGGTGTTCTCCAGGTTCTGATGCTCTCCACTTTACAAATTTTGATTTTGTCCACCGTGTGCACAACAATTCTAGAAAAATCCATGTGACTCTAGAACATTCTGCCACCTTCTTTTTTTCCACAAACTGAGCACCAAACAACCTCCATTCTAGAAAAATCCGATGCTCACAACAATCCCCACCATGTGCACAATCAGCTCAGGTGTTCTCCAGGTTCTGATGCTCACATGAATCCTCCTTAATAGCCCACTCTCATGCCCTCTCTAGTGAAATCCTCATGTTTTCTCTCTCATCACAGCCCACTTGCACAACTTGGAAAGGGTAATTATATATGTATCTCAAGGATCCCATGCATTTGGACATTTCTTTTAGGAATTAATTTAGTGGGAGTACAGAACCTATTTTTCCTTAAATTTGAAAACAAAAATATTCAACCTAAAGCTGCTATGTTCACGTGTCTGAAATAGTTGCTCAACATAGTCATGAAATATTAACATACAACGTTGCTTCCCAGAATATGATAACAAAAATATGGACTAGTCATTTCACATTCAGTTCCCTGCAGGGTTAGTTAATTGGTCGCCTGGACTTGGCAGTAATATCATATAATTCTAGATAAAAAAAATACAATGATATTTTCTTTAAACTATATATGAGAATAGATAAGAACAACATAAAAAGCCAAATGTTTTTCTTTTACCTAAGCACCCTTAAGAAATGAGAAGACAACACTTCCTTTTATAGCATCCTTGACAACAAATTGCTTTAGCAACCTTCCCTGATCAGGATCCATTGTGGTTTCCCAAAGTTGTTCAGGCCTCATCTCCCCTAAACCTGGATTGCATCCACATAAATTAGAATGAAAGCCTCAAAACAATGATTTAATATCATCATATATAGACATGCAATTTCACATTCAGTTCCCTACAGGGTTGGTTAATATTCGTAGCCTAGACTTTGCCGTAACATCAAATACAATGATATTTCATTTAAGCTTGTTTTGAAAATAAATGCAATGATAAAATGACACTTGGAACCTATTTTAAACATGAGTGCATGCCTACATTGAATGCTAAGACAAGTTGGAGTGGGGATCTCCAGCTTAATTTGACACCAAAGAAAAGACTGAAAATAAGAATCACCGAGTATATTGAAATCACATCTATAGACAATAATTAAAATAAATAAAATGATATTTCATTTACAAAATTGTTTGTTTGGTATATGTTTATCCTGACACTATGAAAACATATGGACACGTATTTTCCTATCCAACATATGCCATGTGCACAGTCATGTCAGCTCATATATATGCCTAGCTAATGAAGTCATTCGTGATTTGTGAAGACAAACATGTAGGCAACAAGAACAATTAAATTTTCCATCTGGCCTTTGAACCATTGAATGTTGTATGATGCAACCGGGGGTAAGGGACACTAAAGATATTTTAAGTTCTGCATCAGTACTATGACAATAATATACCTTTTTTCCCTTCTCAACCTGCTCATTTCAGCAAAGAGAGCCCTGACAAGATGCTTATGAGTTATGTGGCTATCCAGGTAAATGATTTCTAAACCTATCAAAGCTGAAGGCTATTCTTAGCCTACACCAACATATTTCTATGATCAAATTTCTACAGTAGTCTTGAATAACTTTACATTTGTTCATAGTCAAGCACACTTGATGATAAAGGGAAAAAAACATCATTGGAACAACCAGAAAGTTCTCCATAACATAGGATCTGATGGGTAAATTAATAAATAAATATGGTGGCAACAACTTTGTTATGCGAGTGAGCAAGTCAATATGCCAACATGAAAACATAGACTATATTCTACAAGCCTACAACATGCATGGGTTGGAAGTCAACCTAGACTTTTCTCTGCTGCTTGTGGATCAACGTAATATGATTCTCAAAATCAAAACAAAGACAAAAGACTATATACAACAGTTGACCTAATGAATGATTAGTTTACAGAGTGTATTGTGCCATCCATATGAATAAAAAATTCACTACAACATAAGGACAAAGAAATATCACAAGTATCTCTATGATTTACCAAAATCAATGCAAGGGCTTTATGCATACTCCAGTCAGAAATTTAGCAACATACTGCACAAGGATATGACTGAAATCTTCATGAGTCAGACATTTCTGAAGGCAATCACAACCATGCCTTCCACCTCAGCTGTTTTGGAGACAATTTTAGATAATTTTCAGAAGACACCAACCAAAATAAACAAGGAGCTTAGTTGTGAAACCCTTCTATATATCATTTTTATTAATCATTCTGGCATGAAGAAAAAAAAAATGATAACAAGCCATATCATTTTCCTTCACTTTCTTGGAAACCAATCAGAAATCAAGAACACACTGTACTTCATTCCTGCTTCATGAAAACCAAACAGACACTGAGAAAAAGAAAGAAAACACAGTGCATATTAAACCTAGATCACTTTCTTGGAAACCAAACAAAGCAGAAGAGGAAAGATAAAACGTACGTTTCAAAATGAGAAACCAAAGTACCAAACAAAAATCAAGAACCTACTTTACTTCACTCCTGTTTCTTGTAAACTAAAGATAAACCAAGAAAAAGAATAACCCAAACATAAACCAAGAAAAGGAAAGAAACTACTATCCAGATTACACCTAGACCTTTGACCTTTGATTCAATGATGTTCTACATTACCAAAAGAGGAAAATAGATTATTAAAATTCAACTAACAAGAACAAATATAAAAAATGAAATATTACCATTTCCACACCTTCATTTAATCGATTGAAAGAGGCAAAGACCCATTCAAAGCCACAAAATTAAGTGCCTATGGAAGAAGAACCCATTTGATTTTGAAACCCAACAAGCATGTATTTATCGGTATTTTTACCTATTTTTCGAGAAATTTCCCGATATTTCCTACTAGTCCAGCTCGCACACAGGATACAAAATCTGTCCAATTTTTTTTATTTTTTACTTTTTAAAAAACATAAGATGCTATTTGGTTATCTGATCATGATTTGCAAGCAAAGGTTGTGTTTTTCAGCCTGGCTCAAAAATCGTGGATTTAGGGTTCGTGAATTTTAAATCCAATGGCACAAAAGCAAAGAGACCCCCAGGACAGATCCAGAAAACACAGGGAGCAAAAAAAAAAAGCAATTTTTTTGGTTTTCTTTGGGGGTTTTGCATGGATTTTCTCGAAAATCAAACAAGGATGAATTTTTCCGAAAATCGAATGGGGGATGGATTTTCTTGGGAATCAAACGGGGGTTTTTCAAAGAGAAAACACAGGAAGAAAAAAAAAAACAATTTATTTGGTTTTCCTTGGGGGTTTTGCATGGATTTTCTCGGAAATCAAACGAGAATGAATTTTCCTGGAAATCGAATGGGGGATGGATTTTCCTAGGAATCAAACGGGGGTTTTGCAAAGAGAAAACATAGGAAGCCAAAAAAAAAAGCAATTTTTTTGGTTTCCTTGGGGTTTTGCATGGATTTTCTCATAAATCAAACGAGGATGAATTTTCTCAGAAATCGAATGGGGGATGGATTTTCTTGGGAATCAAACGAGGATTGCAAAAAAAAAAAAAAAAAACAACAATAACATGATTAGATTAGTACCTGCGAGGATTGAGAATCACAGAGAAAAATAGGGCGGATTCTCTCGTCTGGAGGGCAACTTCAGAAAAGGGCTTCTTGATGCCCGAGGCCCCAAATGAGAGAAGCGGGTGGCCCTTTTGCTTTTTAGATTTAGTGGAGATTAAAAATATATATATAAAAAAAAAAGAAAACACAAATCATGTGAACAATTTTCCTCTCTCTGTATAAATAATTATTAATTACTTCTTTATTTTGATTATATCCCTTCATGGATTGAAATTTCAGTTTTTATGAACGATATTTTATGAATTAAAATTAATTTGATAAAATAAATTATTAATAATTTTAATTATTTAAATAAATTAATATTAATAGAAAATGTTGTTACCACATATTTTAATAAAATTTTAGAAATTAAATCTCAAATAAATTATTTTATATAAATTAATTTTAATAAAAATATTTTAAATTTTTTTGAATAAATATTGTTTTCAACAAGATGGGCTCCCTTCATCTAGAAATATAATGGAACCACATCAATCTTCATTTTGATAATAAGACTATTGCAATGTCATATGTATTATATTTATGTATAAATTATTTTTGTTCAATAAAATCAAATATTTATATTCTTAAAATGCAAATATCAAATCTATCGATATATCTCTGTCTATCGATGTTTTTATTTTTTATCATATTTATGTTAATTATATTTACAAAATAACTTTAAAATATGAATTCTTACTTATTTTATCATTTTTTGGAGTTTTTCCAAGCATTCCTATAAATTTTAAATAATTTCGCTCCACCGATATTTGTGAAAAAATATCCATCTGTATTTTTTTCGATATTTCTAATATATATGTAAAATCAAAGTACCAATATATTCGTAATTACCGATATTTTCATCCTTGGTTTAGAGCAAAAAGTTTCAAACCCTAAGCTCTCAAAATGAATATTAGGTTTTGAGAAAATGAGGAGTGTTCTTTGTAAATACCACAAGGAACTTTGACAAGTAATTATAACATGATATCTTGACTTATAATCCATAGGTCATTTAAGATCATTTTACTAGAATTAAAATGGCATATATGTTTAAAATCATACCTTGACTTTTGATTTTATGTCAAGCTAGCCACATTATATAAGTACCTTGACATATGAACATACTAACTGTACATTGACTTATAAATTATCTGTCAAGATTCTATTATATAAGTCATCAAAGAATTCAACAAAATTTTATATATGTCATTATTGGTTTAAACAAGTTGTATATGTCATAGTTGTTCATTTAAATAGGCAATATTGACACATATCACCTTAAGTCAAGATAATATATGTCAACAATGACCTTTTTTCTTGTAGTGTTAGGGTTAGGAGGAAAAGGTTGCCGCGCTGCTGTAACGTGCACATGGTGGTGAGGGAGCAGACCCTGAGCTCCTTGGATTTGTGGTATTCCCTTCCTCTTTATCTCAATCTCAAATAAGACTTGTAGGTATTTATTGCAACTTCATGCCTATTGTGAGTCAGATTGGGTAAGTTATCTTTTGCTTGGAAGCTCTCTTATTTCATAAAAATCAAATAAGCAATCAATTGTTTTTCTCTCTTTTACTAGAGCAAAGTATCGAGCAATGGCGACAACCTATTGCCAAGTTAGTTGGCTATTTAATAACATTATCGGATTTCGTATGTAATGATCTAATCAGACGTTATCAACAGATCTTAGAATTCATCTTTAGTTGACAACAAAGTCGCCTTACATGTTGCGGCCAACCCAATCTTTTATGAATGTATCAAACAAATCGAGATAGATTGTCATTTGGTTCATGGAAAGATCCAACAAGGAGTAGTTTGTACTAACTTTGTTTGCTCCAAACAACAATTAGTTGATAGTTTTACAAAATCTCAACAAGCCTATAATTTTCAGAAATATAAATAAGAGCTTTTATTTCTTCTCCTCCACTCTCCAAACTTGTATCTATTCAATTTTCCTGGGAGATTTGAACGACTGTCTGCAATAAATGTTCATTTTATAGGAAATTAATCCTCTTTGTGCCACTCTAACTAAGATGTGATTGTGAATATGAACGTTATGGTAAGATACATAATGTAATATCATGTCCCCAATTAGGAGATATCAAGTGGAAAACATTTGTTTTCTTTTGTGAGTTCTATTTCTTGTCGGTTAGAAAGGATCTATTGAAAGTTTGATGTAGTTGAAGGATAGAAACTAGCATTTTCTAGTACACTGGAAACATCATCACATGTGGTTGTTTTCACTGTAAGTTTTTTATTGGTTATTAGCCATATATAATTAGAAATTTGGATGTTACATCTGAGCTAGCTTCACAGACATGCTTACACTTTGCACTTGTAGTTGAGTTGGGTTTTTCATAAGTTTGTGTAGTTTTTGCCTATTAGAAAAACGAGATTGGACTTTAAGCAAAAATATCTCTTGAAGATAATTTTTATTTTTATTTTTTTTAAATTATAGGTAAAATTCATTTCTTGAATATACGGTTTCTAAAAATTCTTTTTTTTAAAATAAGGCAAAAATCATATAAAGACAATTTTTAAAAATTCTTTAAAATAAAATTAGAGGCTATTTAATTATTTTTTTAAAATATATATAAACATAAATTATCTCTTGAAGAGACTATTCTAATTTATTTTTTAAAAAACAAAAAATTCCAAGCAAGTCTTTTTATTTTATTTTATTTTTAAATTATAGGCTAAAATTGTTTCTCAAAGAGATGATTCCTTAAAAAAAAATCCATGGGGAGAAATCTTCTTTTGAATAGACATTTCAAAAAAATAATTTTAAAGAAAAAAATGTTTTCATGCTACATGTTTTTCTTTTTCTTTTTTTAAATAATATTTTAACTAATAATATGTTTTAAGAATAAAATTATTGGAAATATATGCATTGCAAAATTAATTGATTTTATTTACTAAATTTAATTCATAAAAATAATTATAATTATTTTTGATACATTATTTATAATTATAATATTTATAAAAGTATAAATTATGTTTATCATCTCATGTTATTGATTATAAAATATTTAGTCTTTATCTCAGATTTTATCTCTCAATTAATTTAAAAAGAATATAAATTAATTTAATTCTATATTCTTTTTTCTTTCTATTATAAATAATAAATATTTTAATTTTTAAATTTTATTTATTATTTTTTGTTTCTTTTTACTTCCACGTTACTTTTTAATATTGTTTTTAAGTAATAATTTTTAATTAGATCACAATTATTTTCAATCAATTTAAAATATTGAGGATAAATAAAATTTTAATTTTAAGGAAATCTCTCCTTCAAGGAATGATTTTTAAGTAAAGTAACAGTATTCTTGGTTAAAAATATAATTAAAAATAAGAAAATAGGTAGCAATTATATGATAATATAATTATTATAAATATATGTATTATAAAATTAATAGAATGAAAATTAATATTGAATGATAAAAACTCATAGAAATGTTGAAACAATTCCAACAAACGATAAAAACGAGTAAAAATACATATACTATAATTATTTTATGAAAAAGAACAATATATGCATCATAAAATTTATAATGTCAATAAGAAATATGCATTTTGAAAATATATACTAATAGCATCAATCATAAATTAATATTAATGTATATAGAAATTTTATTTCATTGAAAATATGTTATATTTTAATATTAAAAATTAAAACATATTATATTTATAAAATAGTTGAAATTTTAACTAAAACTATCTATATTAAAAAATCTAATTTGAAATTATTGAGATTGTTATTACTCAATTTATATTTAGCTAATTTTCTATTAAAATTATCTTAAATTATTTTAATATATTTATATTCATTTATTTGGGAAACTTAAAAATGCCCAATAAAATTATAAATTTTACTAAAATATTTTTATTGCATTTTGAAAAAAAAAATCATTCATTTTTAAATAAGATTTCATATAAAATATTTTATTTGAAATTTTATTTATAAAGTTTTGTAACAAATTTTTTTGACATCTTTTGTGGTGAATATATTTAAATTATAAAAATTATTGCATTTATCTTATAAAAATAATTTTTATGCAATATTTGTATTTTATGAAATACTAAAAAAATTATTTTTATTAATTGTTTTAATATTTTAGTGATTTTTTATTACTGTATCGTGGATTTTTAAAAAGAAATGGACCAATAAATATATAAGGTCTAGATTTACAAATCATCTTTAAATTCCTCAAATGAATGTTAAGATAACCTTTCGAAATTATGAATTACAAAAAGAGATCTATATGGAATCACCTAAAGGGTTTATTACTCCTGGATAAGAGAAAAAGGCATGCAAGTATGTTTATAACAAACTTGTTAAATATTTTTATGGATTATAACAAGCACAAAAATAGTAATATTGGAAATTTGACAATATTATGATGTCAAATGGCTTAAAGATGAATGAATATGATAAATGTATTTAAAAGCACACAAAGTAATTATGTAATAGTATGTACATGGATGATACGAAAATTTTAGGTAATAATAATGATATCATTAAAGCTATCAAGAAAATGTTGATCAATCAATTTAATATGAATGATATGAGTATAGAAAACATCACATTAGGATTTAAAATCTCTAAGATGTTTGGGGTTCTAGTGTTATCTCAATTACATTGAGAAAGTACTTAACAAAATATAATAAGCATGAAGATAGTCCAGAAAAAAGACACCAAAGAATTTAAATATGCACTTAGGTCATTTTTTTTTTAACTTACTTCTAATAAAACTTAATTGTGCTTGGTAATATTAAGAATTAAGTTATTTATTTATTTAATATTTTATTCTATTAAGTATTAAAAAGTAAAGAAAAATTAACATGTTTCTTTTAGCATTTAAAAAAGCTAAATATTTTGATTTTTTCTATTTAATAAAAAAAAGTAATAAGTCAACAAAAGTAAAAAAAAAAAAAAAAAACAAACAAATAATCTAAAATCTAAAAGTAAGTTGTTTTTAGCAAAAAGCTAAAAATAAAAAATAATAATAATAAAATAAAAAAAAATAAAATAAAAAAACCACCTTAGTTAAAAATATTGATCAAACCATATCCACACAATTAATAAATTGAATAGATTTACAAACAATTCGAGAAAAGATTATTGAAAGACATAAATATTGGGTTCTTATATATCTAAGATACACACTAAATTATTGACTGCATTATAGAAAATATCCAACTACACTTGAAAGACTTTTAGTGATGCAAATTGGAAATTTGATACAAAGGACAACAAATCCACCAATGGATATGTAAGGAGGTGTTGCATTACAAAATCCTTAAAATAAATACGTATTGCCAAACTCACAATGGAATATGAATCTAGAGGTATAGACAAAGCAAAAGAAGAAACATGATGGTTTCACAATTGTTTATAAGACAAATTACATACTGACTAGAACCAAGTCTTTGTGATTGAAATTAATTTGAAACATCACACATGTGGTAACAAGGAATGACAATGGGACAAGTTTGGGATGGAGCACCCCTATCCCAATCTTATCCCAATTATATAATTATTTCTCATCTCTATCCCAAACCTAAGGTGAGTAAATGAACCGTCATTCCCATTTATAAAAAAAGATAGTAATTGTGTCACCACCTTGTCCCTTCTAATTATACCTTTGACTCTCATGGGTCAAGTTCCTTATGCAACATTAATTCCTAAAGCCCTTATACTAGTCTCGTCATTGCCATTATTCCTCTCATTAACATCGTTTGCATTGGTGTCACTTCCAAAGTAGTTGTTTCCCGCTTCATCAAACTCACCAGCTTTGTTATCAAATTTGTCACATTCAAAAACCAAGGCTCCAGCATTGGTGAAGGCACTTGAGATATTTTCTACACTTATGCATTCATCTAAATAGCCTCGGATGCCTTCAAAGTTGTTGTTGCCAACTCCAATATTGTCAAAATCTCTAGTGCCATGAAATTCACCATTTTTTGTTGTCTCCAATACCATAGAAAGGTGCTAATTGTAGAAAGCATAAGAGTTAATCCTAACAAGGACTAGGGCAAGTGTTTGAAGGTGAAAGAATTTTTGGGGATTTTCTAATATATTCGAGGGGTAGGGACAAGGTAGCGCAAGGCGAAGTCCATAACCACCTCGAACTCAACTCCAAGTTTTGAAATTCTCCTCAAACTCATTCACTTTCCCATACTCATCACAATAGGGTTGAGGCCATATGCCACCATTAATTTTATCGATGATGAATCTCCAATAATGGTTAATTTGATCATTAGAACTAGGATTTTACTCAGATTAAGCAAGAAACGTCTAAGGAAGTGGTGATTGGTAAGTAATAATCAATAAGTGAGTGTTTGATAAATCAATTTAATGACTTAATATGATTTAATAATCTAATTTAAGTTATTAAGTAGAATAAGTATTATCAATAACATAACTTAATAGACTTTTTTGGCAAAATAGTCATTTTATAAAAACAAATGTAAGGTTTAACCATTTTACAAAACTTCTGTTCAAACTAGGCCCTTTACTACCATGTAAGAGCAATGTCATATGTATTCAAAAATTTAAGTTGAAGCCTCAATTGCTAACTCAGACTTCATTTTTAAACTAAACCCGTAATTAGTAATTGAAACTTTATTTTTGAACTAAAGTCTCAATTGTCAACTAAGACTTCATTTTTAAAATAAAATTGTAATTGACAATTGATGCTTCATTTTTAAATTGAAACCTCAATTGTCAATTAAGACTTTATTTTAACAATATTAAATTACAAATTATTATTGAAATTTAAAATATAGACTTTAATATTAAAAAATTTATATATTTAAACTTAAACTTAAATATCTAGCATTACTTCAATAAAGATAAATTGATAAATATAATAATAAAATGAATATTTTATTTATCAGTAAATTAATAATCTTAAAATAATAAAGTTATATGACATATAAATAAGATATAAAATTATATAATTTATTAATTTAAAATATTTAATTTGTTGTATTTTTAAGATATTATTTTTTTGTATTTTGACAAATTTATCTTTATTAAAATAATAGTATACTCTTAAATTTTCATATATAGATTTTTTTTATTATTTTAAATCATATTGTGGACCCCGCATTTCGACTCAATGCGTTTCCCACTCGATGGCGAGCTCGATTTTAATTTGAAAAATGATTTTTATTGATTAGGAAAAATGATTTGGAGTCGCCACTTATTTTTGTTTTATTTTTAAAAGGGTAAACAAAATAAGAAAGAAAAACCCTAAGTGTGACTCCTGGTTTTGGAAAAGGTGATCTACGAAAAACCGGATCGGGTTCGGGGGTCAGGTTACTTATCGGGAAGGTACGGTAAAGACCATAGCACCCCTCTAAATCCCTAAGATCGGGTCTCTACTAATAAAATGAAACAATCATGGCAATGGACGAGTAAAACAGTGAATACCAGGAACTATCATGCACATATGAGAATCAACACATGCATATAGTAATACCAGAATGGGTGTAGATGCGTACCTGGGCAATGATCCTCAATGCGCTATTAAGAAGTGAGATTAGCGCACAATTAAGGAATAATTTTGAGCATGTCATAGAACAGAATAAAATCAATCATGCATTAAAATCAAGTCAAACAAACAATCAATCAATCGATTAGTCACATATGTGGGGCCCCCACCAAAGCCCGTTTATTTTGCATGAATTAATTCCATAAATTCCATTATTCGGAATTACGGAATTTGATTTTTTTGCTTATTTCAAAACGTTTTAAAATCATGAAAGATTCGAAAGTGGCTCACCGAAGAGAAAATGGCAGCCAAATTTTATTGAAAAGCGGATTCTCGGAACCTAAACGAAAAAAAAAACTAAAGATGAGAAATTAAAGAGATGAAATTATTTAAGAAAAGGAATTTAAAAAATTGTTTGCAAACTAGAGTTTAAGAAATTATTTTAAAATCAAAGATGAAAAAATATAAATAAATAAATAAATAAATAAAAGGAACGTGGCTTGATGGTGAGCATGCACATCATGCAAGGCTTTTGCCAATGAGGTTTGAGTGGAGTGCTCCCTCAGAATCTGCCATCCTCTTCCAATCATAATTTCTTCAATCAGCTTGCAGTGCCCAAACTTAACCGACTCTGGATTGCCAAAGCTTGGTGCAAAAAGGTGGCCATGCCCACTTGCCTGTAGAGTGGGCCCAAAGAGTGAGTTCTGAACGAAGCCAATTGAAACCCTTTCTTATTGCGTGGATGCCTCTGTGCTGTTCCATCTGGCCAGCACGGGAGCCCGAACCAGATGCTCCTGCAAACTTCTAACAGCCGCAACATGATTTTTGTATGAAACAACCCCAATAGATTAAGTACTAGCATTAGGCTGAGTTCCTGGTTTGAATAGCAGCTAAAAAAAAACTGAATATCAGTTTTCGTAGTTTTCGTGTAATCCTCACGGCTGCTCACAATGTCCTCAACATCCTTTCAGTGTTTCTGTTTCAGATTTCCCCAACTCAGCTCCAGATACCGCTCACCCCAAACGTTAATCAGCACCGACGTTGCTCCCTCGCTCCAGCAAGTCTGCCTTAAAGAGTTTCAGGTTCTCAGATGCCTTCTCAAGTTTCTTCAAATGATCATTCTTTTCATCACTGGGATCTCTAGCAGTTCTATGAACAATGTAGCCCTTAGAGAGAAGAAGCTTAACGACCCATAAAGCAAAGTACCCTCCTGCACTTGTCACACACAATCACCACCTTTCTCACCATGAACCTGATGAGAGAACATGCTGTCAATGGGAAATAGCCATTATTTTTGTGTTCAAATTTCTCAAACTTTTCGCAGCAGCTGAACCCAGAACTGCAGCAATAAGAGTTGTTTCAAACTTCCTTGCTGTCTGACAGCAAGTCTGCCCACGTGTCTCCATTTTCTCTCATACAAAGCTTCTTTCCATTGCGGAGCATATCGACGAGCTTCCCGCTGTATATCTCAAAATAGCTTAGCCACAAATGGAACTTCTAATTCCGATGAGTTGGTTGATGCATCAATCTAACCAGATCTTCGGCAGCACGGAGAGGTAAAGGTTGCATGGTAAACGTCTTACCACCACATGCCTAATCATGTGCAAGACGAGTTGCTTTTGTTCGCTGAAAAATGATTGGAATGATAGGCTCTACAGTAACCCGATATACCTCAGCACTAGCAACGAGCTCATCCAGTACGGCATTAAAACAAAATTCATGGCTTCTCCACATAAGCAGTCGAATCCACCTTTAGCTTGGGTTCACGGATGGTGAGATAGGCGTTTCGCCGGCGGCGGCGTCGTTCGAGGGCAGCTTGTCTGAAAGTCAAAGCTCTCTGCATCATAAGTGATTAAATTCTCTTCCCTTTCAAATGGCACTGCTGTTTCCCTAACAATAGACTTCAAATCTTCAGAATCATTGGTTGTTTCAGATGTAATTCCAATTTTTACTTGGACAGCAGAATGCTCAACCTTCTCATGCTCCAGTTCCTTGCACCAATACGTTCTCCTTCTCTAAAAAAATACTCCTCCTCTGTTTTTCTTTTCCAGACTTTCCTCCAACCAACTGTCCAAGATATACTTCGATACACTGTTTGAGGTAAGGATTTTTGCAACCACAGCTTACACTACAAGGGATCCCAGGTGATGATATACGGGCCAAGGCACTCCGCAACCAGTTACATGGGAACAGAGAAGGGTGAATGATGAAATTGTTTAAAAACAGAGCAAGAATGACGAGGGGAAAGAAGTATTTAGACAAAGCCATGTATCATGAGTGTTAAACGGGCTTAAAACCGGTGGGACAAACAGGAAGGCTTCAATATGACTATCATACATCAAACCTAAACCCAAGGAAGAATCTCACCATTTGCAGGGGAGAATCAAGAGTATAAGAGGGGATAAAACAGAGCAACTGCAACGTGAGCTTAAATACAACAAACTCAATAATCAACACTTAAAATCAACAATGACAAGAAAAATAACGCCAAGAAATCCAAAGCAAAAGTGTCTGTAGTGGTCATACCTGAACTCCTTAAGTGAGAAACGATCCAACTCCTTCTCTTGCAGTCATAAAAAATGCCCTCAAAAAGATGAACCTCCTCTGATTCCTCTGTTTTTCTCAAGCTACTCCTCTCTGTAGATCACCTTAAGATGCACTCCCTCTCCTCAGCAGCCTGATACTCCAGACCCTTCTTCAGCCAAAAGTTTCTCCCCTTAAGCTCTCTCAACCTCTGCTCTGTAACAGAAACGCCGCCCTCCAAAAAATCACCCAACGGCAGCCCAGACCACCATCCTGCAGCTGCCAGCCTTCCCCCGACAGCTCCATGCAGCTGGCAGTCCTCCAAAAATCTCATAACTGCCTCTAGAATCACTTTACAGGTGTCACCCTCCTATCCATCTTCTAAATCCACTATTTGATTCCACTAATAGCCAACCCGAGAGTGACACGTGGCCAAATATGCTGCAGCAAAACAAGCCCCACATGGGGGTCTACACATATATTTATAATTTTGCGTAAAAGAATTATTATTTGTATACACACAACATATATGTCTTGAAGATATATTTCAAAATTAGTTAATGAAATTAATTAAAAAAAGTGTACTACAAAATGTCATTTTTAATAGTTTCATCAAAGTCACAAAAAATATCCATTAAACATTTATGTAGCAGAAAAAAAAAAGTATATAATCCTACATGCCTCCACAAGAGAGAACTTGTGTATAATTGACACTCTCCTTTTTGGTCCCCTCTCTATTTAATTTTATATCTTATTTCTATGTCATATAACTTTATTATTTTAAATTTATTAATTTATTGATAAATAAAATATTAATTTATTATTATATTTATCAATTTATCTTTATTGAAGTAATATTAGATCCTTAAGTTTAAATATATAATTTTTTTATTATTAAAATATATATTTTTAATTTCAACAATAATTTGTAATTAAATTTTAAAGTAAAAAAATAGTAATAATAACTGAAACCTCAATTGTCAATTGAGATTTCAATTAAAAAAATGAAATCTTAGTTGACAATTGAGATTTCTATTAAAAAATAAAACCTCAATTGTCAATTACGGCTTCATTTAACAAATGAAGCCATAATTGACAATTGTGACTTCAACTTAAATTTAGAAAAAAAAAAAAAAAAAAACTATGTTTTATGATATTACTCGTGCATGACAATAAAGGGATTAGTTTAAATATAAGTTTTATAAAAGGGTTAAATCTTACATTTTTTTTTTCTATAAAAGGGCTATTTTGAAAACCCCAACTTAATATCCTAACTTAAAGTAAAAAGTAGCTTTAAATATTAAATCAAAATAATTTATTTATTCTTTTCCCCAAATATCTTTTACTTCATAGCTTTAAATATTAAATCAAAATAATTTATTTATTCCTTTTCCCAAATATCTTTTACCTCATATGTCCATACTTAAACAAACATGACTTTACATCTAAACTCATTTTCTATTGTATATATATTTTTATCTTATACATCTATAATATATATTTCACAAATAAATTTATTACTTAAAATTAGTCAAAGTAAATATGAATTAAAATTAATGAAGGTAAATATATTAATTTAATAATTTATAATAAATTTTAAATGAATTTTACCAAACAACTTTAATACTTAAAGTAAACTTTAGGAAAAAAAGTTAAAAAAAAATTAAGAAATTAAGTTTAAATTAATAACTCAAAAATACTTTAATTTAAATCATTAAGTAAAAATTGTTAACCTACATCTCACACTCTTAAAGCTTGGCACTGTTTTCTACTCTCTTTAAGTCTTACGACTCTTACCCCCCACCCCCCCCCCCCCCCCTCCTTCTTTTTGCTTATTTCGCGCCAGAATGTTAATAAAATCCGCAAAATAAAATGAAGAAACCGCCAAATTGAATGAGATTAAAGCTTTCGCGCCAAACACCCAAATCCCTCAACATATATTGATCTATCTGACACAAAGACCTCAAGTCTTTTCTGTTTTTCTCTTCAATTTCTCACTTTCTTAATCAATCTTTTGGTTTCAATCCTACTCCAGTGTTTGGTTTTTTCCTTGATTACAAGATGGATTGCAATGCATCCGAAGACGATGGCAACATCCGAAAGATTAGATCTGTTTCAGGGTCCGATTCGCTTGAATCCGATAGCCTTCATGCGTTTCGGCAATGCAACAACGACCCAGATGCCGCCCTAAATTTCGACCGTGATGCCCCTCCGGTAACGGTTAAACGGACCATTACAAGTACTGGAGCCAGGATTCTTACTCAGATTAAGCAAGAGAAGTCTGACGAAGTGGAAGGAGCGGAGTTCCTTCATGGGTTGAAAACGAAGATCAAAGTAAAAGAAGAACCCGATTTGAATGTTGACGGGATTTTTGAAAAGGAGGTGGGTTCAAACCCGCCCCAGGTGGATCGGCCTTGGGCGTTGGTGCCTCATAAGGAAATCATGAAAATGTCCTTCGATGAGTTCCTTCGAGCTACGGGTGCCCACGTTGAACGAAAGGACCTTGAACGATCAGAAGAGGCTCAAGGGCATCATGGGTTGAAGGACAAGATCAAAGTAAAGGAAGAACTTGATGTGGGGTTACTCGGTTCAGATAGCATTCGATCATTGGTCAAAAGACCGCCTAATGGATTTCTCGAATCCTATGATGATTTTGTCAAGCCAAAACGTACCAAAGATGAACATCGCAAAGAAAACTCACAATGGCATCCTGGGTTAAAGGAGAAGATCCAAATAAAGGAAGAACTTGATGCGACGTTACTGGGTTCGGATTCTGCCAGAAATGAGAACTCAGGAATGCGGGTGATAGCTTTGTCCAATCAAGGAACGGAAAAGTTATATCTGATGGCAACGGCCGCAATACTCAAAGTGTTCCTTATCACAATCCTCAGAAACCCTTTAATGTGAAGAAAGAGACAGCTCAATTTCTTCCTTATGGCAATCCTCAGAAAAACTTCAATGTGAAGCAAGGGAAAATTGAGGATAGACCAGTTACTTCTGTTTTGGTGGAGGATGGGGATTTTCCAGAAGAACCAGATTGGTTTTTGGTGGGGAGGACCCCATTATAGGTCTTTCCACCACCAAAGGGAGGAAATTGGTAGACAATGAGATAGTCCATTTTTCTTTTCCTTCTGCTGATTTGAGAAATAAATGTAACTCAAAATGGGTTGCGAAGGCTGCTTCTGCAGCGTCTGCTATAGTTCGCTTCTCAACCAAACGTTCTGGAGAGGTTTTCTCTTATTCCATTTTCTGTGCCACTTCATTTTTTCTTGTTCATTCTTGAATACATTTTATATCCTCTTGGAGATTGCAGTTTACTTATGTTTTTGCTTTGCCGTGCTTTCAGTGTTCAGTCAAATATATCCTGGGTTTTTACTACATCCATTTGTTTGAAATTCTAGTGTAATGCTCCGAATGCTTAATTTCATTTCCAGGTTGGTAGGCTGCCAATGGAGTGGACAAAGTGCATTATTCCACTGGTAAATTCTTCAAAGGTTAAGGTACTTGGTCGATGTGTAGCTGCACCAATAATTCTTCGATTGATGCAAGAAATAGTGTTGTATGTTAGGTAAATTTTAAATTTGGCTATCTGAATATTTTGTTTTTGAAATTTACATACATTTTTTTTTTCTCTAAGTGGATTTGATTGTTTGATTCAACTAGCTTTTGCTAAAATTTTGTGGGTGTCTTCTTCTGTTTGGCAGCTTTTATATTCACCAGTCAGTCTTCACTGAGGGGAATAAGTCTTCATGGAGGCTAGATGCGGCCCCAAACATTGACTCCACAGTTTACCCTCTCCCAACTCTGTTCAAACTGCTGAAAATTAAACCATTTCAGGAGGTACACTCATGATCTGTCTTTCTATTGGTCCTGCGGAAGTTTAAAATAAGTCTTATTGTTGTTGGTTTCTAATGTTAAATGTATATTGTCTATGTTCTGCTTTAAACAGGCTGAATTCACCCCAGAGGAACTTGATTCAAGGAAACGTAAACTAAATCTAGAGGTACACATGGTTGTTTTCATGTTCATTTTCTGTTGTGTGATCCCAGCTCCCAAAGTCGTAGGTCATGAGCTGCTGCTACCTTATAGTTTCTGTTAGTGATCTTTGAGTGATGGTGTATTCATGCGTGTTTTACAAGAAAATTTTCTTCTGATGAGCAAAACAGGGTGATACAGATGAAGCTCCATCAATGTTGCCTATAGTGAAACAAAAAAAGGGGTGCCAACAGTATCCTGAACAAAACCATGATGAACAGGCTATCTCAGAATCATCTCTAAATAAGCTTGTTGGGGCTGCAGATCAATATAACTTGGAGGTATAACTGAGTAAATGCTTATAATTTGATTTTAGGAATTTGAATGAGTTTGGTCCTTAATATCCATATCTAATTCTCTCATCTCTCTCTCAATTACATAGGAGATGGAGTCCCCAAGTACACTCATGTGTGATTTAAGGCCCTATCAGAAACAAGCTCTCTACTGGATGTCTGAGTTGGAGAAGGGAAGTATTGCTGAGCAAGCACCAAAAACTCTTCATCCATGCTGGGCTGCCTATCAAATATGTGATGAGTATGCTTTCATTTCCTTTTTTTTTTTTGTCTTTATTATTTTGGCAATTTAGAGTATGGCACATTGGTTTTGGTGAAATAGCCTTAACCATGCTACATGGCAGGAGGGCTTCTGCAATCTATGTGAACATCTTCTCAGGAGAAGCAACTACACAACTACCCACAGCAATACATATGGCAAGAGGAGGAGTATGTCTGTCCTGTGCCCCTTTATTTTCATTTCAGTTTGACTTGCATTCTGAGATGATTTGATTGTAATTGCTTCACCATCTTTTTGGAATAACAGTACCATGTGGTCATTCTATGACACCTCTTTGGTACCATACTGCAATTAAATATAAGACCATTAAGTTTGAAGAAGGTACTTGACAGTTTCAATGGAATTAGTATCAGCAAATGATATATATATATATTGTTTTTTTGTTACTTTATTGCTTACTATTTGGTAACTTTGGACATGGACTTCTATGATTGGTTGCATTTGAGAGCTATGGTACCCATCTGGTACCAGTGTGTTTTCCTATAGCATATGCTCTCCTAACTTGGTAATTGTATATGTAGATTTTAGCAGATGCAATGGGGCTAGGGAAGACTGTGATGACAATTGCCCTAATACTGGCAAGGCCAGGCAGGAGAAGCTCTGGTGTCCATAAACTCCTCACTGAAGCTGCAGATGATACTGAAGAAGCAGAGAAAAATACTGACTCTCACACAAAGGCCCCATTAAAAGTAAAAGGTGGAACTCTTATTGTTTGTCCCATGGCCTTGTTAAGTCAGTGGAAGGTGAGATCCTGTTTTTGTGAAGGGAAGAAAAATAGTGAAATTCTGACACTCTTAGATTCAAAATTATGAAATGCTACTATGCTTCTTTTCTTGAAAAAATATTTTATTAAGTTCAATAATACCTCAGGATGAGCTGGAAACACATTCAAAGCCAGAAAGTATTTCTATTTTTATCCATTATGGTGGAGACAGAACCAATGACCCCAAGGTGATATCAGAACATGATGT